>NC_064910.1:8293908-8594606 GCF_929443795.1 Astur gentilis | reverse complement strand
AAGACATAAACAGTGTGAAAGGCAGGGAGGACTTTAAAAATCAGGACTCTGTTCTGCACCCTAACACCCCAGGTGTTGTGCAGAAGATGCCCCTCAGCAGCACAACCCCCAACCAGCCTGGACTTGGTGTCAGTGCAGTAAAAAGGAGCCCTTGCCGCAGGGGAGGCAGGGCAGACAACACCGGTAGTGAATGGCAATAGCGAGCCATCAGACTTGTGCCATTTCTCTCTCAGGCTGCAGAAAAAGTGCCACAGCACTCTCACAGTAATGGCAGAGACACATTTCAAGCAGCAGCCTGCATCAGAGAACAAATCCCAGGGGCCATCTGATGTTCAGATGCCCAGGGGTATGGCTGTAGGCATTCCCTTGTGTTAGCCTCCAGCACCACCCCCAGATGCTCGAATAGCAGCAAACGCTGCTGCCCTGCGAAAATGAGCATTTGAAAGGAAACGAAGAGACTTCTGATGGAAACAGTGAGTTTACCTCAAGTCTTGGAAAGGCAAGCGAGTTGAAAAATGATGACAGCTGGGCTAACCTTCAGCCTAAAGTCTTGATCAAGACACGTTATTTTCGAAAGGTAAATGAGAGTTCATCTGGGCACCTCTACCCTTCCACTCTGGCCAGCGCAGACTATCTGCTAAAACCTTCACCCACCATGTGCTCTTGAGTTTTTAACAGATGCGGCAGTGTTTGCCGAGGCCGCACAACCAGGCTGTCCCTCACACACGGGAACGCCTCGGGAAAGCCCACACACATTACAGCCCGAGAAGCTGCCCCACGCCACCCAAAAAGGTGTGCGGAGGAGTGCTGAGGCGGGCAGCTGCCGGCTGCGGAAATGGGGCAGCAGGTGTCACAGCAAAGCCGCCGCTGGGCCTGAGGAAGAGGGCGAGTGTGGGGGGCAAGGCCTGACTGGCCACCGGGGCCACCCAGGGTGAGGCACGGCCATGTCACTCACCGGCCATGGCAAGCGGTAGCCGCGCCACGCCCTCGCGGCCACCCTCACGGGCGCCACCTGAGGTAACCGGCCGTGTCCCCACATTGGCTGCATGGAAACGGGCGGGGAAGGGACGGTGAGGCCTCTGGGGCGAAGGACTACGGGTCGGCGTCACACCTCCCCCGCCTGCCCGCCAGCACCGGGGGCTGCCCAGCCCACCGCCCTGCGGCGGGACCCGGGGGCTCCGCCGCTGCCTCCGCCCCGACCCCCGCCGCCGCCGCCGCCGCCGCGACCCGGGTGCGGAGCCGCCCCCGCCCCGCGGCGCCCCCTGCCGGCTCCGCCGCCCGCCCTCACCTGCCTCCGGCCGCGCCGCCGCCGCCCTCCCCCCCCCCCCGGAGACGGCGTCGCCGCCGTCCCGCTGTTGACCTGGAGACCGGCCGGTTGCTACGGCACGGCCTCGCCGCCGCCCTCCCCCGCCCCCCCTCGCCGGGCGGGCGCCCCAACCGACAAGCGCGGGGAGGGAAGGGGTGCCCGAGGCCGGCAAATAGGCAGGAGGCGGCGGGGGGGGGGGGGGGGGGGAGCGCTTCTGCAGGGGAGCGCTGCGCTGCGCTGCGGGGAAGGGAGAGCCGGATCAAGTCGTTGTCCGCAGAGGCCACCGCCACGACCTGCGTTCCCTTCTTGGGGAGCCCAAAATACACGAGCCAGCTCGGAGACGCGTATATGTAGTGGGTTCGAGCCTTCTGGTCTTGTTCAGTCTCCATTTAGACTAAGCCATTGACAGTATTTGTACTAAGAGCAGCCACATGTCTGTCCTTTGTTTAAGTAAGAGGAACCATGCACGCTGCTGGGGAATTGCCATGCTCCTGGAGAAGCCTAACTAAAAATTATCCTAGTGTAGCAAAATACAGAAAAAGATGTGCATTATAAACCTCAACTCGATATTAAAAGCTCCCATTGATGTCAGATAGCCAGAAACCCAGGTTTACATTTGCCATATTTGGGCTGTAAATGTTTGTAGGCATAGTTCCAGCTAAAAGACAGTGCTGAGCTCTGCACTTTCTCTCATTTACTAAGCAATCACAAAGTAATAAAAGATCAGGTGCTTTATAGGATCAACGGATCAGTCTTATCTACATACTGATGTTCAGATGGTAATACACACCCGCAGGCACGGACAGGGCCGTCCTGCAGCACGCCAAAGCGTTGGCTTCAGCTCTCCAAGATGGCTTGGTAAACAAAAATAGGAAAGAAAAGTTCCTTATGAGGGGTGCAGTTGGGATGGGAACGTGGCTTTCTGGAGCTCCAGCTTCTTGTACATTTGGATCCAGGGGTTTAAAGAGTAGCCTAGGAATGGCAAGTCATTTGGGATTGCACGACTCGTCCCCTGAGGTGTAGAAAAGGCATTTATTTCTCAGGCATGGAACAGTTTCCCATCATATCATTAAAAGTAGTAGGTACTGAATGTTCTCTGGGTCCTTTTGGACACCACGACTGCCATAGCACAACCTTCTTTAGAGACCCATATTTGGGGGGGGGGGGGGGGGGGGCTTTAAAAATTTCTCTTGAAAGTGCAAGTGCAATGGATTTATAAGTAAATGCCCCAAAATCAAATTACTCAATCTCTTGATTCGTTTTGCTTCTTCCAGCAACAGAACTTTTTTATCAAACACCCAAAATGCCTCACTCGGGTAGTTTTTTCTGCACTGTACAGAACGAGTCCGTCTATTCTCATGCCTAAATGTCTGTAACTGTAGTAATTATGAGTTTTTTAAAAAGTGATTAAATGTGCTGTAACTTTCTATGCATAGAGTCTGCCAGAAACCTTCACTCTAGGCTTGGCTACGCTAAACAAAAAGTGTTGCAAAAAACCATTCCTTACAATGCTTTGAATTGCAGGGCTTGTACAACCACCTGACAAGCCCCAGGGGCAAAGGCTGGCAAATGCAAGCCACTTCTAGCTCCCGTAGGCTTCATGATCAACTGGCTGTCATCTCTTAGGTAAAGTTCTCAGGAAAATAAAATGCTCCCTGCACATCAGATAAACATTGTTCCTTGTTCACATGGAAGCCCTGCTTTGGTCACTGTCTGCCCTGCAACTCCTGTGGAAAACGGGGAATGTATTCTCCAGATGCTGCCTGCTGAATGAGGCAAGGCTGAATAATAAAGGAGGCGGGGATCCAAGTAACTGGGAAGTGGGAATTTACTCCTTGTACACGGATGATAAAAATAAATCTTGAGCCATTCTGTCATCTGACCTTTAGGCTGAATGACGAAGTGATATTGATGGATGGAAAGCATGTTATTATGTCATTCATTAGAGAATGTATTGTAACATGGGCCTGAGATTGCATTAGCAAGCATTACTTTGTCCTGACTCTAGAATATTTCAACTACCAATAAATATATTTGATCACTTTTTCTTATGGCTAAAAATCAGCATTGTCAGCATTTCCTCTATATTGGTGCTTACAACATGAAACTGTTGGCTTGTTTTTTATGATGATTCTTTTTCAACCAAAAATAAAAACATAATCCACTCTTTTTCTGTCTTCCATTTAAAAATACCCAAGTCTTTACCATAGTCTCTTTTTTTTCCCCAGAGAATTAAAACCACATTTAACATAAATTTGCAAAATTTCTTTATCCATGCAAAGCATTGGGCATGGTGCATCAAATCTAACCACTCTTGTATTAAGAAAGAAACAGTCTCTTATAGTGATACATGGGATCAATAAGTAAGGATACTGATGGCGCTGATGCTTATGGCTATGATAGTACAAAGAAGGGAGCTTCGCCAGGAAGTTTAACGCTGTCACACATCCTGCCCCACGGTGTCATGCTTCCTGTTGACTCCCTCTCAAAGAGAGACAGGAATCAGTTGCAAGCGGCGGGGGGGGGGGGGGAGGGGGAAGCAAGCTGGATTGAAGCTGAATTAATGCTGTCCTTACTAGACACATTGTTTACAGTGGCTGTCTGCAAAAGCAATGCATACACCTAAAAAGCAGTTTATCAGCACAGGCAGAATATAAAAAGCATAAAAAGAAAGTCAAAGAAGAGAATATTTTAAATACTCCTTTCGTGTGTATGTTGTTGTCACCCTTCAAGAGCCTCCTAAAAAAATTTCTTCATAGTACATCTGCAAAAGTCAGAGGTAAATGAGGTAGCCGTAGAAGACTGACCCTGGTATCAGTGGTGGTATAGAGATATGAGTATGGGGTTTCACCTGTTCCTGCCTAGAAGGCAGGCAAATGAGGCAGGACAGAGCATTGAGCCGAAGAGCTGTATTTAGAGCAGGCTCAATCGCATCTGTATGGCATTGCACTGTACATTTACCCAAAGAGAAGTGTTTTAAGTATCTAGATATTTTCTAAATTGTTCCTTCAGTTTTTTAAGATATTCCTGAAGTTCTGTGTGTCAGAACTGTGCAGCATCCAGCCTAGGACTGACTTATAGCACATGGGCACCCCAGTGTGTCCAATGTGAATCTAGAAAGAAGTAATCACACTTTGGGGTGAGGACATTGTAGGGAGGTGGCATGAAATGAAAAAATAGGCACTGTGTAGCGGGACAGTGGAGGATGAAGGGAGGCATGGGAAAGGACAAATGGGGATAAACTAAAACTTTAGGGGGAAAAGCTAGAGACAGGAGGGGAGCTAAGGGGTACATGACTGATAAGTGATGGCAGGGAGAAGGAAGAATTCAAGCTGTGGAGGTGGGATCCACATTAAAGACGTGGGTACACACAATAAGAAATGGGGAAGGGCTGGACTGGCATGGTGGCAGTGATGTGTATAGGGGCTTTTTACCCCTTGCCCCAGAGTCTGCATAACAAATTGGATGTGCTGGATAAACTGTGAGTCCCATGCTGTAGGAGCACTGGACTGGAGGAGGAAGGCATGGGAGTAGGAGGCTAATGTCACTACACATAGGTCTAATCAAACTGTAGTAGCTGTAGAACTAAACTGTTAGCCATAGCGTAATAATAAAAAGCTGGGCATCTCCTGTGAATGTCTAGTGCCCATGTTTAAAAATCTAGTTTCAGGCCTTGAAGAAAGACAGTCATGCTCCAACAGAAGCCACCAACTGCTTGTCTTGCACAGCCCACCCGTGTTTTTGAGTTGTGCATGCTTTCTCTACATAGTCGTCTTCTGCTGCTTCCCGAATCTGCCACGTACAGTCTTACAAGAAGGACAGTTGCTGAAGGTTCATGTATGGCTTTTATTTTTTTCTCTTCTTCTTACTTTTCTTTAGATCTATACTTAACTAGAAGTGTTTCCAAACTGACAGGAGTAAATAGAAACTTCTCCATCCTTGCAAATTTCTGTCTTCCAGTTACCACATGTGACATGACCAGGTACTAATGGAGGTGAGCTTGTCACTGAGGAAGCAATGCTACTTGGAACAGTGCCTAAAAGATCAATCACAAATTAAAATAAAAAAAAATTAAAAAAAAGATAGCAGTGCTCCATGACCTTTGTGTTTAAGACGGGTGTTACACATCAAGGCTTGCCACTCCATGGTACCCACATGGTGTTTGTGTCTTTGGAACAGACAATGAAAGATACAAACGCTGCTGATTGCTCACTGCCCTGGAGTGATACTGCCTTACCTATATCACATGAATTTCTTTCCAGGTAGCCTGCTTGCACAAGCACAAAATCATGCTAGCAGACACCATGCCCACACTGGAGAGACTATACTGAAAGGAGGAGTATGAGACATAAGCTGTATGGAAGCAAATAAAAGAGATGCTCTCACAGCTTTTGTTCTTCCCCAAGTCCATCATCAGTGATGTGCTTCTTCCTCTTTCTAGAAGTCACTCTTGTCTACAGCTTGTCCTTGAACCGAGGGGTTCTTTTTAAGCGGAGTGGAAAGAAGGGAACTGGTTTCTTATTGCAATGAGGAATAATCTCATTTGCAGCGGTATCTCTCTCCATCATTTTCCCATCTTTGCCTTTCCATGACAGGATAATTCTAGTTAACATGAGTAGAAAGTCCCTGCCAGCTTCCACTAACATCTGCCAGCTAATATCCTTTGGGCTGTGAACCCCCAGGATGGGGCATATCCACCCTGGAAGATCTGGAAAGTGCTTTGAACATCATAGGCACCAATCATCTAGGAATAATTTATCGAGAAATGAGGAAAGCCAGAACAGGTAAAGAAGCTGAGAAGCACATAGAGCAAAAGTGAGAAAGTAAGGGTGTGGGTTTTTTTTTCCAATGCTGGTACAACAAGCAAATGAAGGAGACTAAGCTAGGCATTAATAATTCTAGTTAAGAAAACAGAACAAAGTTCTTAAATGTGAGAACAGGAGGACCTGGAACAGACTTAAAGCTGAAGTATTGGTGGGACACAAACAGCTTAAATGATAGAGGTTGATATACAAAGTGACTAAGAAGGTCCTATCCATTCATCTATTCTTAGGAGTATGAATACAAAAATGCTAAATGCAAGATATAAAATGAAAGAAGGTAAAAAGGCATAAATGGAGAGAGAGGAGGAGTGAGAGAAGGAATGAATGAGCAGATTAACTTGTTCTGGAGGGCAAATTTTCCGTGGAGAATTTGAAATAAGAGCAAGTAAAACATTTATTAAAATTTGCTTTGGGTTCAAAACCTCATTTTACACCATCATAAAAACACTGAATGTGGAGAGCCCTTTCAGGCACAGATCGTATGCATATAGTGACAGAAGTCTATACTGAAGATACTTCATTTGTTTGGGTGCCAGAAGAGTTCAAAAATCTAACAAATATTCTGCAGAAGCATTTAAAGCTAGTAAGTAACTTAGCAAGCTGAATACACTAGGATAAGCCAAAGCTAAAAGTTCGTTCTTCCAAAGCAAGATGGAGAATCAACAGTTTCCTCCAGTAAGGGAAGGTTTGGCTTATCATAAGCACTAGAGAGCAACAGTGATAAGTCGTGCAGCAGTTTGTGAAAACCAACAGATTCAGTGTTGATTCAGTAATAAATGAGAATTGTGCAAATGAAGTGAGTGTCATCAAAAACACTGAAATCTTTCTGGAAGCATCTGGTGTGAAGGGGTAGAGAGAGGTCATGTACGACAAAGTCATCAAGATATATCAGAGTGTCTGGAATTCCAGCCAGCTTGGAGGCAATTTTTTGATAGTATCTAGAGGCTGAATCCAACTCAAAGGACATTAATTTATAATGAAAACAGCCTTTATGAAAGTCAGATTGTTTTATTTACAAATATCTAGAGCCACACTGCATCCACAGTAATCTAGGTGTGCCGTGACCCTACCATTCATACTCAAATCAAACCACCAATGCATGCACAAGGAATTCTGTCATTGCATTTTATTTTCTTGCCAGGGTGTTACATATATTTCTGTCATGTTGTCTGCCTTCTATAGAGAAATATGCCTTCACTAGAAATCGTTGTTACAGTAACAAAGCCTGTGAGAGCAGGGAACGTTGGGAATGCCAGAAAAAAAGACCACTAATTGTTAAAAACAATTTTTTTTTAAGAAGTTGTCTGTCTTGTATAGCAGATAACAGAGGAACTTCACTGCAACAGCAAATCAAAGTGGCTACATTAAGATTTTTAATCAAGCCTAGACAAGAGGTATTGTAACATTATTGCATTTCTGCCAAAACTATAGCAAGGGTGGGGTAAGAGAGGCACCAACTGAGGAAAATAGGTCCAAGTCCCAGAACCAATGACTGCTGCAGGTGGAGGCGGCGTGAGAGAGCAGGAGGCAGCTACAGATGAAAGCAAGCGCAGCAGGAGACAGAGGAGGGGAATCCAGAGGAACAGGAGCTGCCCACTACTGTTCTGCAAGGTATATAGTGTTATGTAACAATAAATTCAACATTTTAATGTACAAATGAAAAGCCTACATCAGTAAGCTGCTCCAATATAGACCAGGTTGTGTATTTTACTGTGGACAACTGTGAAAGCAGCTTTTTCCACTTTAGGTAAAGTTGATCTGGGCTCATCTGCTCTTCAACCATTAAACACACAATAAAGGGCACTGCATTGGCTTGAAAAATCAATTAAGCTAAATAGTATTACTTTCTTTCAGGTAGAGTGTAGTATCATGATGTTATCAAAAGGGATAACTGGAGATGAGAATTACAGGTGGCATGCTGCTGGTCACAGGCCCACAGAAAGGGATTTGCCTCATGTGACTTAGTCATCTATGAAATGGGTGATTAATTAAAGCTCATCACCTGCCCTCCTTGATGAGCCAGTGGAGACACACAGGCAGCCATCTCCTCCTACCCACATATGCTCTGGCCGCCCAGGCTGAGCATGCCAGCTTGCACCTCTGCCAAGTAGGAAACGTTCACAGTCTCTCCAGCTTTAGAAATAATGTGAATGACGGGCAGGTGTGGTCCTGCCATGGGGCTCCAACCTGTGCGAGTGGCCAAGAGAGATGGACCTTTGTGTGTCTCAGCCAGAGGAGCCTGCTTTTGGATGGAGCGGTCTGTGCTCCAGCAGCAGAGAGCTCACCGTTTGCCGTGCTCCCACCGTTCCCACCTGCACCAACCCTCTATAAGGCAGCAGGGGAAATGGGACTGGGAGCGCGGGTGAGGGTCTCGTGGCTCTGCTAAACCCCAGCTGCTGGGGGTTATGTGCCAAAAGGAAAGGTCTCAAAGCTGACTCCTAAATCTTAAGCTGCAATTGCAAGGCTGGCAAAAGGGGGCTAAAGGGGTAATAAAGTTTGGTTTCTATTTGTAAATGTAGCATCAGTCCAACAATAATCACTGAGAGATGGTAAATATTGATCCTGAAAGCAATGTCTCTACCCAGTTCACTGTGTTTATACCGAGACCTGTCTTTTGAACAATAAATGAATTACACTACATTCATTCATGCTAAGGGTTACTTGGCCAAAAAAATATATCATAGCTGACAATTCTTTACCCAGCAGGATGTACACTGGACAGTTATTTCGTATAGAAAAAATATCTAGTGTATAATTTGCAAAATGTAGAAGAATATTTAAGGATTGGCTTTCTCTTCATTGGCAGATATGTAGTCTTTTCATATTATAGGAGTTACATCAGGTTCTACAGGAGACATCAAACCTATTAATGCTATATTTTAAAACATTTTACTGTCTTTTAACAATATAAAATAGATTTGGTGTTGATAAAATCCTGCACAACATTTTGATAATACAGGAAAAGAAATGTGTTAAGCAATTAAGACATGTTTTTCACCTTTTAGTTTTCATATATTTCTCTATTACATTTGTGATGGACATGTTGCTTAGAATACTTTTAGGCAGGACTTTTTGTTTAAATAATTTCAGCTCTCTCCTCACTTTAAAGCATTTAAAAATATTTTACTACCACTGAGCTCATTCAGAAGAGATCAGTAACCTCAGTGCATTGTAATTATTTCTCCGGTCTAAGCACAATTAAGATAATAATTCTCAAGTCTGGGTAACTCTTTACAGCATATTTTCATAAATGCTCTACGGAGTTCTGAAAAAATTCATAGATAACAACTTTCATGAAATACTTGCTGACATTTCAATCCAAGTTGTCACTATGGGCAGGACATGCCTCTTAGAGATAGCGCAACTGGGACACATCCCAGGTGATTTATAACTTGGCCGTGGTTCCTCCTGTTGGGATTGTCATATGATGTCTGTGAAAAGGACAGTGACACACATCATTCTGTAGTAACCTCCAAAGAAGCTGTATTTAGTGACATCTGCACCCACAGTCCTCCAGGTGAGTATTTTGAGTGTATAAGGGTTTAGGATGAGGAAAGAGACAGAGAGATAATGCTAGAGGGGATGTTTTATATCATCAGGGAAGTGCATTTTGTAAGGGCTTTGATAGGCAATTAATATCATTAAGGCAAAAAAAAAAGACTTATTATGGACTGATCATGGAACCTGCCGATTAGGCTTTTTGTTTTAATCAGTGCCTTTTGTTTCCTCCCAACCTGGCTGCCAGCTTCATCCCACTGAGCAGGAGCCAGGATGTCTGCTCACGGCTGTCTCACTGCATGGCAGGCAGGAGGTGCTGATACTAAGCTGAAACCAATTCCCACCCTGCTTTTGCATGGATGTAATTATGCTAATCAGTGGAGTTATGCCCCTCCCACTTTTCCCATCACTTCCAGCTGCAGTACATTTATTGTAATTGAAGTAGTATTATGTCACATTAATTTTAATTTTCCATAATACCCCCCACAGTTGGTGTGTGTCTTCATAACTCAAGGCCCATTTTACAGCTGACTCATGTAATAGTCAAAGTTATTAATTTATTACAAGACTGCCTGCAATCCCAATTTTTACAGTGTTCCTACATTGCTCACAGACTTAAAATCTGGAGCCACTCATATTACTCATTAGTCAAGAAAAATAATTGGAAGCGTTAGTGTAACTATTGTTTTATAGGGCCCCGGGCCATGGCATTGCATGCTGGAGGATCAGTGGAGCCTCTTGTCCCGTCTGGGTGGCTCGGAGCTTCCCAGCCAGCCTTCATCTAGGCCAGGAAGCACCTTTCTTCATGAGCTATCCCACAGGCTGCCATGGAGTGACTCTGAGGTACACCTCCATGCCACATGAGTCAGGACACCAGAATGTGCCCCTTAGGTGCTAATTAAAGTCCACTTCACCCAAAGGAATATACTTCCAATTAACATAGTAGCCCTGGAATGCATTGTGGGATGTGGAGAAGAGCAGAAGCTGTTGCAGAAAAAAAAGTAATTGGAGCATTTAAATGACAAGGCCCTCATGATTAGTCTATGTCGTTGTATGAATTATCCCACAATAATCCAGCTCCAGGTTCCAAAACAGATGCTCACATAAAGGTTTTTCCAGGACTTCCAAGAGCTGGGCTTGTAAGCAGCCCAAAAATCTGACGAAATCAGGCTTTTTCGGTTTCCTCACTCTTGAGCTTCCTACGTCACTGCATGGTAAAGAGCCAGAGCTATTGGCTGTTCAAAGACCTTGAGGAATGATTTGTAAAGGACAAACAAATATGTCATTCAGAAAGCTGTCCTGGAAAAAAATCCAAAGATCCCCCTCCATGGGAAATCTCAAAGTATATTTTTTTGTTTTGGAGTGACTTCTTATTTTGGAATTTCACTTGGAATAGAGATTCAAAGAGTCTGCCAATTCAAGTCTCAGTTGTGATTTGGCTGTTACTCATCTATAAAACTAATAACTTTACATCCTGTTTTTTAATTCATAGAAGTTTTTCATCAATTTATCATTACCCTTCCTCATCCTCCCTCAAATTCTACCCAAGCACTATTCAGGAGAGAAATAAGGAGACAGTCTCTCTGAAAGACTGTGCTGAAGCCCAGGATGTTTATTTTTCTACAGAGAGCTAGTATATTTTGCTTTTTATTCTACTTTGCCTAAGGAAATACTGTAACAAGCCCTTCCACTATTTTGTACCTAAAAGCTATGAATGCTGTACCGAAGATCCACTTCAACAGGGCAACCTCTGCCATCAAGTGGGCCCTGGTGTACCCAGGACATTTGCAAGCAATAATCACATCAGACTCCATTTCCTGCAGCTACCTACGCTGGCTTCAAATGCACTTACATTCTGTTTGTCTTGCAGTGGTCTTGCAATGAATATTTATATAAAGCTGTGATTGCACACTGTGTCCAGAGTTTGTGATCTGTGCCAGAAAAATAAAGGGTCTCAACCCCAAAGAAGGTTTTGAGTTTAGCTACAAAAGCGAGCACAAAAAGCCGTTTAAGATGTAGCCAACTAGCAAAAGGGTGTTGGCACTTACAGTTCATATTCCTTTTTTCTAAATCATTTACTTTTACTAGTATTTAAACAAGCACATGGTGACAGGTACACAGCAACTTTTGAGTAGCTTTGTGTTTCTGATATTGTCATCATGTGACAATGGTAAACATAGAAAATGCTGTTGCCTCCAACAGCAAACAAGGAGCTGTTTGAGGAAGGTGCTACAGAAAGCCCTGCTCTCCCTCTTTCAACTTCTTGGTAAAGAGTCCTCCCGGAGACTCCATCAGCCTTCCCTTTTCAGGTCCTCCCAGAGCAGACTCAAAGACACAGAACAAATCTCACTGCCGTAACAGCCCCCGTTCCACTTTTGGACATGAAGTATGAACAAGCAGCACCAGAACCTTGCCAAAAAGTATCTTGTTTGGAAAAATATTATCAGCATCCTGGAAACCAGAAGCCAGGATGACCCAGTCTTTAGCCTTGGTTAAACACATTGAACTGAGGGATCACAACTGATGGGCTGAATGGGAAGAGCCCATGAGCCCAGAGCAAGATAGAAGCGTGTTTCGCCCCCTCTGCAGCCCACATACTTGGATGGATCTGCATGTGTAGAAAGTAAAATAGCATTATTTTGCACTGCTCCAACAGAGTCTTCTCTTTTGCTTATTTTGATAGTACATCTGCTTTTTTTTAGCTTGTCCTGTGATTTCCATCACTCTGAAGAAATTCATACTTGGAATACACAACTATATTGTCGGAATTTTCTGGGAAAGGAAGAGGCAGCCGGCAGAGGTGGGCTAATATTTTTGACAGAAAAATGCAGAAGTCAGCACAGCTTATTAGCATCTTCAGGTACTTCACTATTGTGATTGAGGAAAGGGCACACTTCATTTCTCCCTGTTGTTGCTTGTTGTTCAGTAAAATATTCTTGTAATAACAAAAACAGTCCTCAGCATATGCTTCACTAAGTGTATACATGAATTCCTTCAGCACATATGTAAAAACTTTCCAGATAGAGATGGACTTTTCTTAGACAGATCTGTGAGAGGAAGGAAAAGTCACTGTAATTCCCTACATGAAATTTAGTTAGTCTAAAAAAACAACCTGAAGTGATGATAAGGATTTCCCTGTCTCTGAAAGGAACTCAGACTTTCTCCACCGTGTTTTTCACACCCTGTTCCTTTCAGAGTCAAATCCCAGTGTCTTGTCTACACTACAGAAGTGTAAATGTTTAACTTGTCAATATATGGTAGTGACAAACAATCAACTTTGTAATTTAGTTGGTAATAAAATATGAAAGTTGAGCCTTTCACTTTTCCTAATTTACCTTTTTGAAGGTCAACTGCTAAGTAAGTGCAAGAATTCATTCTTGGTATGCAAAAAGGATCCAAACTTTTACTGAAAGAGTGTGTTATTTTTCTGGTTGAAGATTAACTAGTCATAAGCTCTTTCTTTCCTGAGAGAAATAGCTTTCAGACTTTTGAAAACATACAAAATAAAGCTCAGCAGCTATTCGTCTATACAAACACCTGCTCTACTTTTCCTGAAGCTAAAGATTATTTTGCTCTGCAAGAATAAAGTATTCTTTGTTGTGACAGCCACATATATATAGCGCCTTTAAATAATTTTGATTAGATTTAATTTTGATTGTAATTTTCATTTGATTTGATTTGATTAATCAAATCAAAATTTGAGTAACTGTTATCTTTTCCATTGCATGTTTTCCTTTCTCACAGATATGTTTGGTAAATACATAAACATGCTGCAGTTTAAAACACAACAGAAAAGCAGGCTATTATTTCATACTTATTCATATATAAAAATAACATTATGTGTATGGCCTGGTGTATAGCTTGGCTGGTGCTAATGTTCAGAAAAAAACAGTGCACAGACGGACACATGATGTACATGCAGATGCAATTCAGACATTATTTTTCAGCTTATTGTTGTTGACACCACATAGGAAGGGAAAGAAAGAGCATGAGGATATTTTTATGCAGATCACCCAATCCCTCTCTGTTTCCAGTCCCTCTCACTAACATGGAATGAAACACACTTACATTCATCTCAGGCTGATGTCAGATTTACTCTCTACTTAATATCTGCAAAGCCCAGTAAAATGGAATATGCTAGACTAGGGAACTGTAGAATGTTCTTATTTACTCATTGCCACATCTGTGGCAGCCTTTTTGAAAACTCTTCATCAAATTGTGCGTTTACAATTAAATGGTTACTAATTACAATGGTATAGACCTGTATGTTCTCTTTTGTTATATTTCTGTAGAAATATGAAAATAACATGTCTTATTTTTATTATTTCCTTTTCCATTGGTGTTAATATTAATGGTTTTCTTATGCTATTTCTCTCTCTCATCTCCATATACTCAGTAAAACTAACATAAAAATGCACAGCTCTGGGAATTAATACTGATAACTAAGCCCATAAAAACACTTCTCAGGCAAAACTTTTAGGAGCACAGTAATAGGTTCATTTAGCAAATACCTGAGGAACTTCCCAGATATTATTATTAAGATATTACTATATTTTTAAGCTAGCTAAAATTCACTTGTGTGCTCTTTGCTGCTGTCCCTTTTGATTTTTTTTAAATGACGCATGTTCAATCTATCAGACCTATAGAAGTGATAAAAGAAAGCTTTTGAAAGAAGAGGTTAACATATGAGAATGAAGAACCTGTTACAAACACACGACACATATTATCTATTCCTGAAAACCTACCTGGTTGATGAGTCTGCTGAAAAACATGAAAATGTAAATGGAAGTGACCGCCAGCATCCCCATGACATGGAATAACAGTGATAAGGGATGTATCAGACTACTCTGAGGCAAAGCATTGTGTTTGGAAGATGATTCCTGAGTTAATTTTGAGAGGGGAAGCTGGGTCCACAGCCCATTTCATTATATTGCTATGAGCAGTTCACCCCTTTTTATTCTTTACAGAGAGTTTCTCCTCTACCACCATCAGTTTCACTAACGGAGTGCTGTAGGAACTGCATTCATTTCTGAGACTCACTACTGAGTGCAGGCAATAATGAGGGCTGATAGAAACGGCTGTAGAAAATGGCCAAGATGTAGCAATTTAATAGATTTTACATAAAAAATAACATAGCACTTAAGAGCTCCGGCTCTTGGCAATTACTGAAAGTGCGAGGTGATTGTAGCTGTGTTACAGCAGAGGTCTTCCTCTCTCAGTACTCCCAGGTTACCATTCAGCACTTTCACATACCTGCAGCACTGTACAAATTACCATCCTTTACTAGGAAGTCCTTTTCATTTGCATCAAATTAGGTCATTGCCCAGTTGCCTTTCCCACAGGTGCAGGAAAATGCATAGATGCTTGGAAAAAGAGAGAAAGGATGCTTCCCACTTCCCAAAGAGGCAGGCAAGTAAAATGTCTGAGAAATGACACTAAGTGTAAAACAATCCTGCTCTTCTACTTTTAACATGTGTTCTTATTCCCACTGTTATGCACTGCTGCTCAAAAGATAATCCTGTGCAATGTAAGTATAACCACAGAACCAAACGAGGACAACAAAATATATACAGCTGCATATTAAAAATGACAGGCAGAGCAAATTAAGCTGTGATTAAAGCACAGCATAGCCTCACAAAGGTGGCTTCATACATCAATATGAATGGAACAGGGGCTACGGGGCAGGATGCTCATGTTCCTCTGCCACCAGCTTGCAGCAGGCACCTCCGCCACCTGCCGAAGCCTTGGATGTTGAGGCAGTGTTGGAGGCAGGAACATAGGGCTCCCAAATAACACTTAGTTCCTAATCTTGCCAAAGTGCTTTACAAACGTGAAGCTAATCTCACAGCAGCGTGGGGAGGTAGGCGTTTTCTCCTTCTGCCCAAAGTCAAATGACTTGTGTAGCCACATATGGAGTCACCAGGGCAGGACCAGAGAGAGAATATGGAAATAGCTGATTTTTTTTGCCTTATCCTAACTGCTCTCTATTGAAACCATCCCTAACTGCAGCACCCATTTCTTTCCTCAAAAACTGAATGGCAAAATTCACCCTGAATGCAGTGAATGCCAGACAGTGCCTTAAATGCAGCCCTTTCAATCCAACATGGAGGAACATCCAGCATTTAAGGACTATTTTATTGCCAGTCAGGGCTTGTTGCCTACTGTGGCTTCAACTAGCCTGTCCACCTCAGATAGTAAAACTGGATTAATCTGTCTATCTGAAACTGGCACTAGCACAAGCTAGTTTTACAAATCAGAAAACCCTATTTTCCAGCTATTTTTGCCAAGCAGCAAAGAAAGTCCACCAGCAGCAAAGTGGCTGGTTATGTAACCAGCCTCAGTTAACTGGGGCTGGGTGTACACATTATTATTTTTAAATATTTAATTAATGTTTATAAGAACCTCCCATAGGTTCTTAATGCTCCATGTTTCACTTGAGTTGCCCTTCGTAGGTGAGACAATAAGATAACAAGCCCTGTACCCATTTTGGAGAGTGGGAGACTGTCAAATGTAAAAAAACCTGTATCACAGTTTCTTACACTTTTAATGTGACTCCTGTTTTACAAGTGCCTCCCTCAAGCTTGTTAAACAGCAGCTGTTTTTATACAGGCACCGCAGCAGAAAAGGGACTTGAAAATGGATCACAGGAAGATGAGATGACCTCAGGGGGCTTCTTCCATGAAGAAGAGGATGCTACGGAGGAACATGTTATGCAGGGAAAAGAAAGAATAAGGTATCATCATAGTTATCACAGATAAAAGGGCTACAAGAAATATAACCTATTGACATTAAATCTTAATCTTCCTGACAGATGTTTGCCTAGTAAGACATGAAGTTTTGTTGATTTTCCATTCAGTATAGAGTTGGTGAGGTCTTCTTAACACAAGCTGTAGGACTTGCTTGAATTAATGCTTTCCCCAGTCCAGTAGTTGTAGCTGAAGCTGAAAACATCTCTTGGAAAAGTCTTTCATTTGGATTTTGAAGTTACTTGTGAAGGAGAAGCAATCTTGGGCAACTTGTCCAGGGGTTATTTTCCTTCCCAGTTAAGACAGTTTAAAAGATCTATCAGGACGACTCTAGGAAGCTTGTGTTGTCCTTTAAAATTGTTTTCCACACTGTGTTCTCCTTCTTGCTTATTACTCTAATGGCATTTTCATAAGCATTGCATTTCTCTCTGTGTATTCTCAGCCTGTAAAGACCTGTGCTGCGTGAACTACGCAACTGTCATAAATGACGGGACTGCAACTGAAGACAGCAGCAATAACATCAGGCTCTGCATACAGAGTCCTATTTTAAAATTTTTGCTTTGTTGAGGGGGGGGGGGCGGTTTCCTGTGAGTATAATGAAGTGGTGGCTGGCTGCATGCTACAAATAATTTCTCATGCAAATTTTACCCAAGGCTGTGCTTAAGGTTCTCTTATAGCCCTGAATGGAGAAAATAAAGTCAGCCACACAGGGACAATAGTTAATTAAAAAAAAAAAGTGATAGGTCATCTTCATGACAAACAGGATAAAATAACTTTCTCCAGAGAAACAGGTATATGAAAATAATGTACAAACTGCAATTTGTGCAACACAACTCTCATGCGTCTAATCCAGAATCTATAGGAATCTGCGGGAACCTCCCTGTAGCCATCGGTGTGCACTGGACCAGGTGCGGAGGTTTCTGAGCAGCAGCTACCAAAAACCTCAACTCCAATTCTGCTCCCTTACTGCAGGAGAGCAAAATTTTGTAGTTTACTATAGCACAGCAGTGAGGTGTTCATGTCTTCAAAGTCCTGCAACAAGCTTCCCAAGACCTTATTATGCCACTCAAGAAACAGTGGGAAACATATACTCTAAAATAACATTTTATTTCATCATTGAATCTTTCTGATGAGTGCAATGAGGATTCAGTCATCCATTATTTACTCCAAAGGTGGATTAAAATGTGCCCACCACTGAAATCAAAACAAAGCTTTTAAGCTAATCTCAGTAATAAACAGTCCAGTCAGTTCTTTCAGGTCTGAAAATATGTGCTGCACTCAAAAAAATTATTATAGAAGTCAATTAGCTCAGTACAGTTAATTGATGTGTTCTGTAGCATCCTTAGAATTTAAATTCTGTAATTTTAAATCATAAACAAATAAAATTAAGAAACATATTTTAACTCTTAATCCCATTAAATATGCACTGTATTTTAAGCATGAGGGAGTCTGAAATTCATAGTAAACCTTTAATGAATAATCTGATCTGGAAGATATAATTTGTCATAGCCACAGAAAGAGCTTGTTAAAAACCAAGGCTGACAAGTTAATTAAATAAGTCTGAAAATACTAGATAGTAAGAATATTTGCCAGCATTTATGTATTGGGTTTTTGCATTTATTTTGGCATATAGAAAAAAAAAAGAGAAATGAATAAGGGAGTCTACAGCATATAGAATTACAAATCTTGACAAAAAAATATTTAAATATCTAGTACCTACTCGATGCAATTCTTAATGCTTTTTACACAAAATTTCCTTCTCAGAAAACTCAGCCAATATTTAAAAGCATATTTTCATAAATAGCTTGGCCTTACAACCCTTTAACCTGATGAGTCATTCCAGATCATGCTAAAGCTTACTCATGAGGAAGAATGTAATTTTTGGATCCTTAGCTTCTGACCTGACAAAGTATGATGCATACTTTACTACCACGAGTGAGAAAACTAAGTGCAGTATCAGGGTGCTGGAATCTCTTGCTGGAAGAGACAGAGCTCTTGTGCTCCTTCATGGGTAGCTCCTGCTCCCCACTGATCACCACCTCCATCCACGTGAAAAGCTGTTCAAGTGGATCGAGTGCTTGCAACACCAAACCATAAGTGTCCTGTCTCCTAAAGGGCCTAGTCTGGCAGCGTGCTGAGTCTTCTCCAAACCAGCTATGTGCCTCCAAACTTTCATTAATGTTTTTTTTAGAGGGTTGTCATTGCCAGCAACTGCCTTCCAAAAACTGAAATCCTTGCCTTCACAAAGATCATGACATGGTTTTGTCTCTCTCTCCCTCCCTCCCTCCATACAGATAGATACACGTGGACGCACCCATCCATACCATATATACATATGCCTATGGGTGTATGTGTAATGTATATACACATTAAAGGTGGGTTTATTTGCTTTCTTTTTTTTCAGGCTTCAGGAAGCCTACGGTATCCAATACTTCCATGATGGCTGCCAACATCATCCTTTGGCAGGAGGGGAAGGACAAGAGGGAAGAATTTCATAAAATCCCATTACTCAGGAAGCTGGGATTCAAGATAAAACCTTGTCACTCATAAAGAACCTGTGAACATTGGCAGTGACTAAACCAAGCCCACAGCGCAAGTTATCGATGCTTACATGGTTTCCCATTTTGAACTTTTGTATTTTGAGGTATATTTTTGCTACTACAAAAGAGCAGCTAATAAGAAACTTGGTATTTCTGTGACATTAAGAAACTGTCATCATTTAAGTATTATTATCTTTCAGAGTAATAATTGACTACCCACTATTTCACCAAAAATGGTATTTTGGTTCATTTGTGGTAAATGTTTGACCCCTGGCTGGTGGTTTGTCGCCGTACAGCAAAAGGTATATTTTCTAGGAGTTGTCTCAAGTCAATCTCCTGACACCAGAGAGACACATCTTTAGTAGAACCATGTGGCCATAAAACATCCCTGCAGCTGTTGCCTTGGCAGTGGACTCTGTCCAGATCTTCCCTCCCAGCACAGAGTATGTAACAGAAGATATATTGCAGCCTGGGATGCTCTATTCTATAGATAATTTTTCTGCTGGGATCAAAGCTGACAGTGAACTCAAATTCCTTTTCATGCTCTTTCCTTGTAATAGCTCCCTGACTGCAGATGAGGGCTCTTCCTACTGTTTCGGAGGAAAGGCTGCGGTGCTAGAGAGATGAGTGGTACTTTCTCCACTCACACATACGCTCCCAAGGCAGAGTGTTTACCCCCATCCTTCCACCACGTAACAGCTAGGGGCTGCATTAGTAAATAAAGTGCCGAGCCTGGAATGGGAAGTTAAACATTCTGCTGTAAAGTCAGCAGTTTTAGTCGTAGAGTAAAACCTCCCGTGACGGCATTCCTTTCTGAAAGTCGATCCCAGAGAGAACAGCTTACAGAGCTGAAGAGATGCCAGGCAACTATCTACCACCCTGGCCTTCCTGAAATGTACTCCTCTCCAGCATCTGTGAGCTGTCAAGTCATCCATGTAGTCCTCCTGTATGTGTAATACATCCTTGAGCCATGACTTTTCTCCTGTGGTTCAGAGCTGTGTTTTCATGTGGCTCTGAATGCTTTAACTATGTGCAACATTGGGATACAGGTCCAAACAAAATAATTTTAGATCAGCTTCCCCGTTTTTAGAGGATATCTTATGTCCTGCTTGTCTGAGTGAACGGAAACATTTGGGAATCACCCCCAACAAACTTCTTGTAAGCTGGAAGTCTGAATGCCACAGCTAAATCCAGGCAATCACATGACTATGAGCGTTATCAGGACCATGCATCTGAAGGATGCCTTCAGCAGTTTCCAGGAAGTTTGGATCTGTCACAAGAATTGCAAAATTTTAAAAAACCAAGTATTTTCTGTTCAAACCTTTTATTACATACGGTAAAATTGTTTCTAGATAAATAAATCTATGAATGTTTAATTATTTGGGGGCTTTTCTTCCAGATTTTGGAAGAAGGCATGGGAGAATGAGGGAGAGAGAGTACTTCTCCTAGGAAACTTGGGATTTAGACTTTTACCAGCATTAATCTGACTCCCCCCAAAATTGTAGCCTAAATCATGAATCAGCTAAAGTAAATGAAGTAATTTTGATAAGAGGTTCCAGTGCTGAAATGTTCAGTCTGTGTAGAGTTTGGGATGGATGTACCATGTTTAGGACTTTTAGCTAACCTCTGGAATTAATGTGCACTTTTTCCATTTGAGCTGTTATGCCACAAATTCAATCTCACCATTGCAATCACAAGTTGCACAGAGAGCAAAGCAGCACTCAGAAACAGAAGGCAGCTCTTCTGCATGGGATCTGGCTGGCTGCATGCTGGCTGCATGACAGTGTCCAGGTGCCTTATTTCCTGGATAAAGTTGGACAAAAATGTAATTACTTCTGTGACTTTATCAAATGTTTTAAAAGGATCTCTAAGGGTAGTACTGCTTATAATAGAATCCTGAAATACCAGCTGAAGGCACTGCTGCTAGCAAGGAATATCTGTAACTCATGGTTCCTTCTTTTACAATCTGCTTGCCAAACCCAATATTGAACCTGCTGTGGTTTCCCACAGTTGTTGATCCTAGGATCTAGACGTAAGGTATACCTTTAATTACTGATATAATTATTTCCACCAATGTACGGTTTATGTTGTAGAATCCCATAAACTACATAATTGGCTACAGGTAGCATTTATGTCATTATCCATGTATCATAGGCACAAAACCACATGTGCTTTACTGAAAAAATCTTTGCTGTCATTTCTGTACACTTGTCTCCAGAAATTCTCCTGGAAATACCCTTCAAGATTTAAAGAGGTACAACTTTTACTTGCTAGCTTTTTCTTGGCTTCACAGGGAACCAGCGACCATCTCGTCTAAGAGCAAGCCCAGCTCTTACAGCCAGCATACTTCCTGCTCCACATTAATTCTCTCATCACCATCAGTCATTAGGGGGGGCTTGTCAGAGGTAGGATCATTCTGGGTTGCAATGATAATTCAGGGAATTTTCAGCACACAATGATATTTGATTTTTTTTTCCTGCTAAAACAGATAGTGAGAGGTCACCTTACATTCAAGGTTGCCCTACACTTTGGTAAATATGGTAGTCTGCAAAAAAATCAGCTAAAGCTGATTAAAGCTGCAGGCAGCCTTCTACTAAAGAGCATATTTTCAGTTTGATTGGCATTTTGGCTTCCCAGGACAGATAACATATACTACTTGGTGTTTACATTAGAATCTTTCCTTTCTCCATCTAAGATTACTGAAAACTTGACATGTCCACAACATTCTCTGTAGTCTTTCAAAATTATTTACAGATGACAGGAAGGGATCTGGTGGCCTCTCATATTTGTCTTGAGTCTTTTCCAGTTAAAGAATTCAGGCAGCGTGAAAACTTCAGCTGTATCTGCTTAGTCAAAAGAAGCCCATAACCAAAAGCTGTTTAGCGGTTGAGAATAAAAAGCAGTGGGACAATGGAGATATGGAAAATCATCAGAGGAAGACAAGGAGAAAGCACAACTTTGTGAACACCCAGAAACAGACAATGTCCCTGTTGTAGCTAGTATCCTTTCCACCACTTCAAATAGTTGTATTTAACTGATTTCTTTTAGCATTTTTAAAATATAGGTGGATTTGTTCTTCATTCCTGGCTTCATAGGAATGGAACAGATTGAAGAATTGAAACATGCATATATGAGTTATTCAGCAACATGAAGCATTTAGCTGCTTATTGGTTTTATATAGTACTTGCAGAAGTGTCTAGTAGCTGGAAGAATGAATAAGAGGAACAGCCTATGACTGATCTCTTGATCAGCTTAGAAAATAAGTGCTTTTATAGTTGGGTCTTTTTTTTCCTCATATTACCTCCTGGGCTCCTTTTTCGTTAGAGACTTTTACTGATAAGAAAACGTTTACAGTATGCTAGGTAAGCAGACAGTTGGATTACCAGGTATGATAGGATCAGAGCTGGAGGCTGCCAAAGGACCATCTCCCTCCTCTGTGGAAGGAAAGCACTGGAGTCACGCCACAGGGACGGCGGCACAGCATTGCAATGCCAGTGGAACAGCAGATGGCTGGGCAGATCTCAGATACCTTTGGCAACAGAGGATCAATAACTCTCATGCTTAGAATGGTGGGAAAAAAAAATTAAGTAAACCAGCCTTTCTTCAGCAAGTAGGAGACAGGCACAGATAGAAGGGTCTCAGCCATGCGTCCAGTATTTCTATTTGTGAGCACAGAAGGCCCTGCTTACTAAACAATTTCCCCTTCAGGGAAAGAAAAAAGGCAGAGCCTTCTGCATAGAGCCCATTAGACCACACTCACTGTTCAGAGCCATCTGATACCCTGGGAGAAGGAGAAAGAATTCAAATACCTGAAACCATCAGAATGAGGACTGTACAAGAGAACAACTAAGTTGTGATGGCACGTGCTATAGTTGCTAGATTGTATGGAAATAATATTCAGCAGCTGTTATTTTACCAGCATTACTAACTCTAGTTCTGTCACAGACACAAATAAATAAAAAAGCTGTCTGCTGCCTACAAATCTGAGATCACAAGCCACAGGCTTCAGAAAGGACTTTTGCCCTAAATGTCTGCATTTCATTACAGTGGTAGAGATACACTATAAATAAAATTATCTAAAATATTAGTTTGATTGGTAACTAAAACAAATTTCCCTACTCATCAATATGCTCCTCACAGTATGAATAAATGTGGACTGATGTCTAGTGAGTCACAGAAATAATAATATAATGTTGTTTATCTTTACACATCAGCTGTTGTGCTCGATGAAAGTCATTCTACATTACAGAGCTTATAAAGTTAACTGAGATTGTACTGCCACAGTAAGAAATTATTCTAGGCCTTTCTTTTCTGTGAAGAAGTAAAAAAAGAGAACAAAAAAATGTTGTGTACGATTCTAATGTTAATCTTCATAAGAACATCTATATTACTTCAGACAAAGTCTTAAACAAATATATTATTGCAAAGGTATGGGTAATGCACCTGGATCGGTGCCTTAGATCAGCCCACTAATCTTTGACCACACAGCAACCATAAACCAAATTGGCAGAGGTATGAGTCAATATTCTCTCACTCTGATAAGGAGGACAAGAGAGTTTGGCAAACTGCCTTGGTTGCTGTTTGTTTACCAAGAAAAGTATATTAGCAGCAAGCCTGGTCACCTAAAAGCAGGACTCTGCAGGTCTAGCTCCCAGTTCAAGGGCCAGATTCAGGGTCAGAAGAGTCTTGTGAGTCTCTCATCGTTGCCTTGACTTGACTTAAGCCTTCCTCTGCACAAAAATTGTGCATGGCTTTAACTCAACCATTACCTTTCTGGCAGCTCAGTTGCCTCTAGGTTGCAGGCCCCAGTCCCTGCTGTCTCCCAGATAGATGGGGGAATAAGTTGTTTAAAATGATTAGGCCAGATAGCACCTCCTCCAAAAGATGGTGATGTATTTTATTAATAACAGGTTCTACAGCTTTATACTGTAATTGCTGCCTCTGAGCCAGCAGCAGTAAAGCTGCTCTCCGCGCTGGGCATGTTCCTGCCTTTCCCTGGTAGCCCTTGAGTACTTTGTACCTGTGGCAGTGGGCTCCAAACAGAAAAAGCATTTCTTCTAAGAAGAAATTTGTTGGCCTTGAGTAGGAGGGCTTTCCAGTCACTGAGCTAATACTCTCTGAGGGTGAAGGGAAAGCAGGACAGCATCTTGACAGTGCTTCTGGATGGCAAGGTCAAAGCCTTTTGACACAATTTTTAATATGCAGGTGGTACATCTTGCAAAGCAGCATCTTACAAAACTTTTCATGAAGTGCAGGAAGGAAAAAAGCAGAAACGTGGCTCCTTGGAAATGCCGAATAAACAGAAAACCAAAAAGCAGCAAAGGGCAACCTCAACAGAGGCGGCTATTTGCATTGAGGAAGCTTTTTCTGGGGGTTTCCCTGTACTTCTGGTCAGAAGATAGTTTAAGTGAGGCACAACTTCGTGTATTGAATTTGGAATGAGTAATACAGGGAGACTGCATGCCCCGGGGGAGGCCATCAGAAACTCATGTATTAACATTTACTTTGAAAAGAGTTTGCACAAAGGCAACTCATAGTTTGTTAGCTGAGGATGATAACGTCGCTGATAATGCCATGGACAGGCTACCAACTGAGCTATAAACACTGAGACAGAAATTCAGGGTGTTTTTTTAAAGGTATCAGCTGTGAATTCCCAACCTCAGGGTGAGTCATTTAGACCAGATGCGGCATTTCAAGGAATCGTTTCTAGTGAAGTGACTAAAGAGTTGGAGGAGGCCCAAGTGCAATGCATTCATAGGCATCCCATGGGTCAGATGAAAGAAGCTGTTTCTTAAGGGGGCCCCAGGCCAGATGGTATTTGCAGATGATGCAGAGACAAAGGCCAAAGGAGGTGGAGTTGTCCAAATGGAGGGAAGCCTCATCCAGGAAAGCAGGAGCTGCAGAGATGTCAGCACACAATGACCAGAGCAACACGTGTCAAGGGCTGTCCAGGCACCTGCTGCTCTCTGCGGAAATCAACAGCCAAAAAGGGTTGTGATTTGGTGAAAACATGATCCATGAAAAATACTTGGGAGCTGAAGGGGAAGAAAACGTACTGCCAGAATAACATTGGGAGCTACTAATGACTAGCTGATGCAGACACCAGAAGAAATTCTTTTCCCATCAAATTTGGTGTGTGTGAAAACTCAGTGGATTATGTTGTGTGATCAGTATTTCAATTGCTATTGTACTGAGAGTCGCCTTCACCTAGGGACCCTGGAGGGGTTCTGGGCTACTGAAGCAAGTAAACATGCTCTGGAGCAGAACTGAACCCCTCCACAGAAAGCTGGCAGGAAGAGACATGGCTCCAGGGATTTCTCTGGGCTTCAGGTGCTTCTAGAATGAGTATGGAGTGACAAAGATTAATTGCTCCTTGTGATAGCTGTAAACTAGGTCACTGTGCAATAATACGCCTAAGTGAACCTATTGGAGTATTTGAAACTACAGCTGTGCCATCAGGTTTTCTCCTTGTCAGGATGCTGCCTCACGTGGCGTCCAAAGTTGAGCTTGAAGTAAGAAGTGGCGTCCAAAGTTGAGCTTGAAGTAAGAACAAAAAATGTGATTGATGTTACCAGTTACCAATGTCAAATGTTTCACAGCATGTCACAGCAAAGAAGTGTGAAACATCCCACTTTGTCTAGAAATTAGGGAAACATTCACAGAAGACAAAGAATAGAAGCTAATGCTCTGATACAACCCATTTTCCTTAAATTTGCAAGGATTTCAGCAACGAAACTGGGTGTAGTATCAGGTGACATATGACAATGTGCCCTTACATCTTTTTTTTTTCTTGTCACAGTGGGTAACTGTGAGGGATTACATTGGGTGGTGGAAAATGGCCTGACCATATCTACATCATCTTGAACTTCCCACACTGCAGCTATTAAAGAAAAAAAACCCTCAATGACTTCCCAAACAACAGAGTTAAAGCTTTGCAATAACTATAAGAAATGAAATTCAAAATAGCAGCACAATTTCCTGCAGTTAAGAGCAGAATGTCTTATTGGTTTTGACTGGGAGTCTGGGTCATCCAATTACATTGACACTGACAAATTAAGACAGAGCACAAAGCACCGCAAGTTCCGCAGAGTACCTTTCATATTCATGCACACGCCAGAGATATTTCAGAGGATGAGAAATTATCTAGCTCAAGATTTGAAAACTGAAGACACCCAAGAAAACTCACGGGAGGAAGATCCAGCCCAGGCCAAAAGATCTCTGAAGCTTTTTTAGAAGATTAGTTAAGAAGATTTAACTCACTGGGGATGTCATTGGCGTCGGCACTGAAGCCTTCAGGAGAAAAACTGCATGCTATGGCTGGGCCTGGGTGGCAGAACAAACATTTTTGTCTCACTGATAATCTGGAATGAAGAATGCAGTGTATGTCCCAGACTTGAGCAGGCAGTCTCACGCTGGAGCCTGCGAGGACTGGTGGGCTTCCTGCAACTACAGAGATCACAGCAGTGATCAAACCACTAATGCTTTCAAATTCTTGCTAAACAACATAGGAAAAAGTTGCAGAGAGCACCTGGTGGTGATGCTGCCTGGTTGTCTTAGTGAGAGATTGCTGTATTTGTATTATATTACTCTTTTTGTGTTTGATGGGTGAAGAAAGGCAAATGGAAATTGGGCCAGAACTTTTATTCAGAATGCTGCTCTAGGTCTTAGAATTCTACGTGTGAATGACAAAGCAACCTGGTGGAAGGCAGCTTTACATAGATAAAACTATGCCTATCATAAAGTCTTCAATGCCAAGAGTATTCCTAAGATATTTGCTTTATTCCACATCTGATCTCAGCTGACTGAGAAGAGCAACAACAGGAGTTTCACAGTGCCCCACCCAGACTCCTTTCGAGATTGGTCCTGTAAACTACAGGATCTGTGTGTGCAGGGATTATACTTTATGACTGTATAACTACATAGATTGTTTTAAAAAAAGCAAAAAGTTCAGACTGGAAATTGACACTGTTGTATAAATAAAAACCAGCCACCTGAAATAAGACCTTATCCATCACCACTTGTTCAGTGGAGGAAAGCAGCACATCTGGGCTCCAGTCCTGTAGCTGACTGGCTTGGGAACAGGGCTTGGGAGCACTGAGGAGCTACTGCTGCCTAGGAGGAAGGGAGTGCCTGGCATTAGTCACCAGAAACCAGGTCTGAATCAGTTCATGGAGTCCTGATTCAGCAAGTTAAGCATTGGTGTGAAACAGGAGATGGGTCCTCAGCACTCTGCACTGAAGCAGAAAACTGCTGGGAAAGCTGAGGGGATGCCAGCAACATGGCTCTGGAGATCCATCAGGACCTGGGACCAGGACAGGCCACCTGGGTCTCCATGGCCTTCGACCCAGGCGTGGGACATTGGTGTGCTGGGGGGAGGATATCCTGTCCCTGGGTAGGGCAGTGACCGTAAAAGGTGTATGAGGTGGTCCTGGGAGCTCATGGCCACGTTCAGAGTTTGCTTTTCTCCATCTATTTTTGCTCACCCCAAGCAGAAGATACAAAGGCTTACACTCAGGCCTCCCGCGCCCGAGAACAACTGCCCACAATTACGCAAAGCAAATGTGTGCTTGGGGAATGCCACATCAGCAGTCCTCCTAGGGTGCACAGAGGATTAGTGCCAGCCCTGTATGATGTTTACATAAGTGGATTGCTTCCTAGCATGATTCACAGGGCTCTGCCCTGCTGGAGTAGCTAAAAGTTAATTCCTGTGCTTCTGTACCTGCTCCTGCTCTCTGCTTTCTACAGCAACTGCATCAGTAACAGTAACATCACAGCAGTTGTTACAGTCCAATTTTAACACAGGTATTTTTAATTTAATTAAAAATTTAATTTAATTTAAATTTAATTTTTGTTTTTCCACATATTTTTTCTAACCATATTTTTTGAGCTTACAAACTTAGTTTTCAACTGCAAATCCTGCTTGCTTTATTTAGATGAAAACCAGAACACTAACGTTTAGAAATACAAAGTTGCCAGCACTGTTTAAACACCCTCCTTTAAATACATAGGTTTGCAAAAATGAAACTGGTGCCCCTGTATTTTGAAGAGCTAAAAATGACACTGGTTTCAAAGATATAAAGCATGAAAAGAAATGTTAAACTACAAATAACTCAGTTTTCACTTGTGCTCTAGCAATTTGCACAGCTGTCTATATAGGTAGCCTCTAGGGTACCAACTTACATAGCAATGACCAAATGCAGTAACAAGTTTGAGAATTTCACAGAATGTCACTGTAGCACTAGGGTTGGGGGGGTTTTTTGTTTGTTTTTTGGGGGTTTGTTTGTTTGTTTGTTTGTTTTTAATTAGGGACTGTAGTTTCAAAAATATGGTTTCTCATCTCTTTTCTTATAAATTTATAGGTTTTCTATTCAAAGCCTTGGTGTTCCCTCTTCCTGCCTTTCAGTGTACCCATTTTGTATCTCAGTTTTCTGACTTTAAACAGATCACGAGACTTACAAACCACACAAGAATCTAAAAAAGCTTCACTTACCAATACTTTTAAGTGTTTTGCCTTCCCTGTCTTTTAGGAGGGATGTATAGGTGAACCAGAAGGGATAGTAAATAACCATGTTTTGAGCAGGATCGAGAGCTTAATACCTGCAAGTTCTGGACGTGACCAGCCCTCGATGGGCTCAGACTCTTGCTTATGATACTGGATGATCTTTGCTTTCTGGCATGACTACTGCTACGCAACATTTTCATACCACTTTATTGTTAAAATGCAGGTTGTCACAGCAAGTATGTGCTTTGGCTGCTAATTTATCTTGGTTTGTTCTTCTTCTTGCAGATTTATTTGTTTGTTTCATTTTTAAGTGTGGTGTGGCTTTCTGGATACTTCCAACAGCAGCAGATGTTGCTTAAGGGAGAAGCCAGACTACCCAGATCCATCTGTTGTTGTTGTTTGTCCAAATGGTTCTCTAGGGATATTTCTATTACTAGTGTTTCCATGAAAGCAGGCTGATGGCTGGCTGCACAATCCCCAGCCAGGAAGTCCCCTTGGCTGCTTTTCATCTAGTCCTTTTCTTCTGACATGTCCAGCTTTGGTGGCCTACAAGGAGTCAGGCCTCCTCCTGGAAGAGCTGTTGAGTTCACTCAAGGCACTCACGCAATCACGCTGTGTCAAAGTACAATGAGAAGCAGAGGAATGTTGGCAAGAGAAAATTGGGTATAAGCTGTGATTGAGACATTAACAGAACCATTGTTTATTACTCAACTTTCTATGACAGCAACCAAGATCAGAGGTTTTGTCTTTTATCCTCCTATGAAAACCTTATCTGGATCAAGTTGAGTCATGTCAGTATACAGATTTTCTGCAGGAGTCCCTCCTATGTGGGTTTTTCAAGAACTTGCAAATGTACTTTATTCAGCTCAGCCTTCTCTTCCCCATTCACCACCTGAATCATTTCTGTACAAGTAAGTCTGGATTTCGTTGCTTACTGTTTGTTTTGGAGCCACAAGAAATCCATTTGTCTTTGAAAAGCTTATTTTAATTTCAAAGTAGTTTTAAATATGTCAGTTTAGAGCTGCTCTGGTTTTAATTTGTTTTTTCTTTGGTTTCAATGTATTGTCATTTCTACATTTTACTTCAACAATCCAAAGGGATTATATATTATGAAACATGAAATTATATACTAAGAGTGGTGTTGTCACAAGAACAGTTTGCTTCCACTGTGCAATGACTGACAATTCACTCTGTATCCGTGTACAACTGCTGCAGAAACCGTTGTGAGACCTGACTACTGCAACTAAACAAAAGTGTCTGTGCAGAGTGGTGCATGCAGTAACTTGATGTCTGAGCTAGCTGGATGTAAGCCAGACTGGTCTGGAGATCAGGTAACTGCATTAACCAAAAGCTCAGAGCTGTGTTGATAAGTCCTGCAGAGAGAGCAGTTATGGTAAATGCAAGCAGAGTGTCACACTGCTGCGGTTTCAGTTTTCGTATCAGAGCTGGCCTGCATCCTGGTAGCTCAAACTGTAAGAGTAGGCAAGCAATTCTCCAAATCCATCCATGCCATGTAGACATAACCCCTGAGGTATGTATAAGGTCTTTTGATATTCCAGAGAGGATATCAGTTCCCAAATGCTCTGTCTTCTCTAGGTTCTCAATTCTCCACCCTGTTCTTTCTGTTAGATGAAATTCCACGTCTGTCCTGATGCATGCCCAGATGTCTATACCTCAGTTCAGATGGGCAAGGCTGACAAATCTTGCCTTGCTGATGGAGAGCAGCACCTAGAAGAAGAGCAGCTGGTTCTTATTAAACACAAACTTGTTCAAGAAAATCGACTACTTATTCAGGAGTCTCAGCTCTGACTTCCTTGGCCCTACAACCTACTGCAGCTCCTCATCCAAGGCAGCGCTTCATCTTTTGAATCTTTTTGTACTCTGGTGTATAACAAAAGACAGGGATGTCTCACACTCAGTCATATCTCAGCTTATGCAGACTGGGATTTGATAGACACTAGGTACAATTTCGCAAGACAGTAAGACATGCTAGCCCAATTAGGATAAGCCAGCACTGGGAAGCCAATTCCTGAAGCACCAGCTACATCCCTTTTGCGGGACTGCTCAGCCCCATGCTGTTACTGAAGCCTCTTGCAGGAGCTGTGTTGCTCCTCTCCCACTCAGCTGGTGCCACTTCTCTTTTTTTCTGCCCTGACAGATCTGGTATCTCCTCTGAAGGGTGAAAGGGAGGAGACAACACTCACAAGGTCTGTACCTCAGGTCTGCAGACCCCACTCTTTCCCCCAGAGCCTACAGCACAAAGGACAGCACAGCACATTTTAAAAGAAGGTGGGGAGATCACAAATAAACATGGAAGCTGAGGGAATAGAGCCTTGAATGATCATACTAGCAGTCTATAGACCTTGGGGCTAACCCTTACCCATATATATCTCTGTATTGCTTGTTGGAAGCCTTTCCTTCCCAGTGTGAGATGAGATAATAAGCACTTGGAGACATTTTTAAGTGATGTCAATCAGTCCACAGCAATAAAATACCAAGAAATGTCTTTTCAAACCTACAAAGCTGCACCATGAGAGTCTACCCTAGCTTTTGGTCTCATCTCTTTTTTTTTTTTTTTTTCTATTTTAACATGCAGAACTGAAAGAGATGCTTACCCACAGCAGCAAAAGGGAAGTTGGACAACAGTGAAGAGCCATCATTTATACAATCCAACCCAGAAAGAGAAATGAAAGAGACAGCAGAAGACCAAAAAAGAAGAAGTGCACACCCGAGAGCCTGTACCCAGAATGCCAGTACTACCTGAAAGGACAGGAAAATCCAGACATCCACCTATTCATTCTTCATATCATGTAGCACATGACTCGGTTAAGATGGAGAAAATATCTAGCACTGTCCGAAGGGCAAAGAGAAGCTAATTACCAAACTATTCACGCTCTTGCAGAAGAGAGATTCTAAAAAGATGGAGAAGACACATCACAAGCACATAAAGCAGGAAGAAGCAGATGGAGCTGCTTGCAAACTTTAAGGCATTTAATCAAATTCTACCATCAGAATTTCATCCTGCCTCATCCTGCAAGTTGATCTCCATGCACAGATGTCTCTGACTTCGGTCTCCTTCTTTGAGGCTCAGGGGCCCAGGCAGCAACTGGAATCCACAGCACCTGATGTGTGCCCTTTTTGCATACTTCATCTATTGCTCTGTTCAGCTTGTGAATTGAAATCAACAGCACCTCATATAAATGCCCTCTTATGACATAGTGATATCTGGGTTCCATGTGCATTGGCAGGTAATCTGGGACTGAATAAACTCTGGCCAGGAATTTCAGATGGAGGTGTCTGTGGCTGGGCTTCTGGATCTGCATGAAGACAACTGGATAAATAATCAAGTGTGCTGATCATTTTCAAATTGCCATGAAAATCACTCACACTTCACTTGTCTCAGTATTAGCTAACATCTTTTCACCCAGGCATGGATACCCTTTGGCACTGGCACATCATTGCAATGTTGTTGGATGTACTCATCAGAAAAGATACACGTAGCTGAGTATATCAGCATTTTGGTAGAACCCCATTTAACTGAAAGAACAGATTTAAAATGAAGTTTCAACACTCAGAAAAGCTTTAGGAACTTAAGAATGTAGTCTGTGTATCTTTGGGCTGAACAGGGTATTTGGCTGGTCAGCACTCTGCTCAGGCCCATTCATTTTGTATTTCTTCCTCTCTTCTCTGTCTTTCTAATGCATCAGTGGATTGTTTCTGCAGTCAAGGGTGGTTTTGCACTAGATGCCTCCTCTTCCAGCAGAAAAATGAACATACAGAATTTACAACACAATTAGCAGCTACCTAGCATGATTCTGTGTGTACCACACTACAATACCACATTGGCAGTCTTGGTTTTCTACCAGACTATCATTGAGAAGAGTCCTGGGTTACAAAGTTCCAGCATTGCTGAATCACTGTGGAGTACAGGGGGAATAAATATCACACACCTTGCTGTCACACAAAAGTACCTGTCAACTACACCAGAAATTGTGCCAAATTGCCAAATATTGAGGAGGCAGTACTACTGTGCTGGCAGCAAAAGGGGGCTGTATTGCTGCACCCTTGGGGAATGAATCTGGGAAGTCTGCAGCATACTAGCAAGGCATCTAACAAACACATGGTCGATCAGGAGTAGTTCCCTTCACTGACAGTATTCTTATGCACAGATCTAACCTGGTGTTGATGTCTTCTGCTATGTTGGACTTTGCAGTGGGATTGAGCCCTTTGTGCTGTTATCTCCCAAGTTCTTTATGTCCCAGTGCATAGCACCGCATGGGATAGGGCATGAGGACACTGATAATGCATTATGTCAAGTAACAGTGGTCTGTTGCTCAGCATGGAGAGCTCATTTCACTATACTACAGCCACACAACGCTCATGTCTAGCTAGCTTCCTCTGGGTGCCTTCACCTTTTATATGTCAAACCGATATGCCAGATGCAACTAATTAGGTCATCCCAGATCAGACCAGACCACTCTGGTGCGAGGATCACAGTAGGAGAGAGGGGCTATGAAATGGCAATTGCATGGCACTGATGTAGCAGTAGGTAAACATGAAGTGATGGTCAAATGAAGTGATGGTCGAATGAATGAGGCTAATGCTTACCGCATGCAACTTTCCAGGTATGTACCCACAGCAACAATTCACATCATAGTTTACAGTAGTGATACTACAGCTAGCACTAATGCCAGCAAAATACTCCACCATTTCTTTTATTAGAGGAAACCAGTAAACCAAAATCATGCAGAGTGTCATGGTTTTTACCATGGCAAAGCTGAAAGCAGGCTCTCATTGGGCAAGTGTGTATCATAAATGACAAGCCCGATCAGAAGGCGATCATTCCTTTCTCTGAGAAAGCAACTTCTGGATCATTAAATTTAGTTCATAAAATGTAAAATTCTTAAAGAAATGAAGGATATTTTTTCTCAATGGGTTAACAAAAATTATATGACATGTCTTGGATTTTAATTTAGGTGCATGATCATACGTGGATTAAGTGAACAGAAAACAGAAGTAAAACAAGTAATAAAAAAGCAAATTTACCACTGTTTATCTAGAAAATAAAGTAATTAAGCAAAACATAACAAGGCTTCACTGAAAATAAGTTTGTAGACAATCTTGAATATTAAACCCCCAATATATCATATCTAGTCTGTTTTCTTCATGCACAAGTTTCACAATGCCATAAATAAAATGTTGGAAACCAAGCTCTCCAATGACTTGAAGCTGGCACGGACAATGAAGTGTTGGGGGAGAGCCCTGAGCCACTTGTCTTTGCTGCAGAGTTGCCTTCAGCACACAGGTCCAGCCGAGTACCAGAGCTGCAAAGTATCAGCAAGTAAAAGACACACCACAGATTCACAGGGTGGTAAACCCAGTTTTAGGGTGCTCAAAAATGTAGCCGAGTGATGCAAAGTGCTGAGGTGACGCAAACTCATTTTGGCAGCTCAAGCTTATTGAAACATTTCTGAAAGGACAACTTTTCCCTAGCAGACTCAGTGCTGGTATGTGCATCATTTCTGTGCAATCCATCATAATGTCAAGGCAAATGAGACAATTAAAGGAACAGCAGCAAGAATTATCTGGGAGAGTGGTTTTATAGAGAAAGTTTAAAAGAGCTTAATACATCTAGTTTTGTTAAAGCAGAGGTAGATGGAGGCATGTATCCAGCCAGCAAATGCTTAAGTAATGCAAACCTTAAGGATGGGGAGGAAATACTTGGGCTTATACATATGGGAAAAAGTAGGAGTAAATGAAAAGAGGGTGGGGAAAGGCTGAATATCAGAAAATCTTGTTGGCAGTGAAGAGCAGTGCTTGTGCAAATTTTTCAGAGGAAGTGGTGGGAATTCTTTTAGTTATTTTAAAAATAATTTGATAAATACTAATAAACAAGCTAGCAGAAGTAAGTCTGTACTAGCAGAAAAGTTGATTGGATGATCCAACAGCCTCTTCTCTCCCCATTTCTTTCTTTGCTTGGTTTATTTTCTACCAATTCACAACGTACAACATTTGGTAAAGGCAAAAGTGAAGAGAAAGTAAACTGGGGCATATTCACAACAGAAATCTCAATGCCAATTTAAGAGACTGTATTTCCCACTGTGAGTTCCTGTCCTCCCAGCAGAACCTGAGAAAGAGACCCCACAAACATTTCTCATTTATTCAAGTGCAACATCACCTGGATTTGATCCATGTCCTGCGGAAGAGGTAACCCCCTGCAGGTGAGACAAGGTGATTCAAACATTTGATTATTGCTTTTGGAATCTGTCAGGCAGATAACATCTAATGAGTACCAGCAGTTGAAGAGGTTACAGCTTGTAACTGTTCTGCCACTCTCCCAGAAGTTTCTGCCTCCATAGCAAAGGTGGCAGGACAGAAACTACACATCTGTATCTCAGCAGTTCTGGTTTCTTGTCCAGAAAAGGAGTATAAACTACCCATGAATGTAACTTCCATGACAGTTGGATGCTGACACTTGGATGTGCTTAGGAGGAATACTTCAAAGTACCATAGCTCAGTAAACGTTGCAGTCTTTAAGTACACACCTTTCCACCGATGGTAGGTAAGACTGAAGGTAGACCGACCATACCTCTTCTGGTGTTAAATTTACTCTGTTTTAGGAATCATGCTAACAAAGCAGACAATGGCTGCAAAATTCAGAGTATGGCTCCCCATTTCAAAGTCTTTCTGATGTCTTCTCCAGTAGAACAAGGCATTTCTCCATCTGATGAGTCAGTCAGCTGTTGAACTTAAGTGCCTAAGTATTCATGCAACTTCCATTTATCATCACAAGTACATTTTCGTAGTTTATTATAAGAAGTGGCGTTTTTAATATAGGAATTGTTTTTTAAAAAACTGCTCAATAGGCTCAAGCAATACTGCCATATCCAAATGTTAATATTTATATGCACCACATGCATAAACCAAGCATCTTGAAGAGCCTCAAACATGTATGAAATAATACAAACCAGATTAATTCAGAAATAAATTAACAGAACGCTTCTTGCTTTATCATTTACAGACATTGAACCATAGTGTATTGTTTTTCCTGCACAGAAAACAGTGGGCGTTCTGGACAAAGATGAAAGGGAGAATATGTACTGCGAGCTATCTGTTTTCTACACATCTAATATCTATTTAAAAAAGACATTCTGTGTATAGAACAATTAAAAATCGCCTATATTTTAATGCTGTAAGCTTTAAGAGTCATACATACCATGATGGTAGGACTCATAGTTGTTCTCTCATTTATATCATTGCCTTTTTTTTTAATAGCACAGTTGGCATTTCCATTTTTACTCCCAGGCAGATTTTGCCATCCTTACATCTTAGTTTCATTAGAGTTCCCATTCATTTTAGTGGGTAGGATGCTCTACAGCATGAATTAGAGCAATAAAGTCTGGCTGCTCAGTTGTGTAACACTGGATTTGAAATACAACAAATAGAAAATAGCCGACTTCTTTTTCCAGAAAAGTAATGCGTGTGCAGCAAAGCCTTGTTAAGAAGGTAAAATCAAGACCAAACAGAGTCCACTGTAATAAAGAAGCAGCACTAACTGCTGTTTGTCTTTCTGAGTTCTTTACTTAGATTTTATTATGCTCTTTGATGTACATACCTATCCCCACAGAAGTCAACATGTGGGCTTCTGCTCACAGCCATGACTGGCCTTTATATTTACTGTGGTTTGTGTGGTTCTGAGAACTGTGAACAGAGACTCATGCTCCTAAGTCACTGATTCATGTATGTTCTTTTTCAATGCAGCGGTCAAAAGATTATGCAAGTGTGAAAGATTAGTAATTATACAGAAGCCTCTAACTTGACTCCTCGCACATCTTCTGGAAATTATTACTGTTGCTGGGGAAGGCTTTGACCCAATGTTTCCAACTTTCCATTTCCTCCCTTGAAAATAAACCTAGTTGGTGCTGTGGCCATAGTTCAAGTAAACAACAGTATCCAGAATTTCAAGGCATCTTTGGGGTGTTCTGACAATAAAGCACAGTGTATGTTAGGGTTGTGTAAGAGCCATAATAAATGTTACTATTTTTAGGCTGTGTATTAGTCGGCCCTTTAGAGACTCTGGATCTATTACGCTATCCAAATCTCTTATACTGTTGTGACAGTTGAAGTTCAACCATGCATTCAAGCATGTCAAACCCAACGTAACATGTTGATCATGTAGCAAAATGGATGATTAAGGAACAGAGAGCATGGGTGCATACAGCTTTTTACTCTAAAAAGCTAAGCCAGTTCCATCACTGAGCAGGAAGTGCTTGTACTACAGACTTTTCCCTCTGCTGCTTTATCCAAGATGACTTTGGCAGTATCAGTCCTGATCTTGGACAGCCAATATCCTGAGCAAGCGATGGCCACGGTTCGTATCTCTTACTGGCAACCTCACCACACCGCACGCCTGGTTCCACAGCTCCTTTCAGCATTGCCAAAATGCACCCATTTGCTGGGGCAACATCGCATCCGCTTGACAGATACCAACCTCCTACTTGCAACAAGATACCTGCTCCCCCATTGCAAATTTGCTTCATGTGTTTCACCAAGGCCCCGTGGCCAACCGTGACGCCGAAACGGACGGGAACAGGTCTACGTCTTTCCGTGCCAACTGCAGACGCGTGGTATCATGCTCCTGCTGTAGCACAGGACCTCGCACCACCCCTCAGGCGTGCAATATCTCATTTTATTGCTGGCGAGGGTGTGTGCGGAAAGGCCCGGCCCGGCAGCGGCGAGGGCGTGGGGGCGGCGTCGGCCGGCTTCCTTCACTGGGAGGCCTACCGACATCCCTGCCCCACGACATCCCGGGCCTCCAGCAGCGCGGCCGTGGGCCGGGAAGCTAAAGCCCGGGAAAAGGACACAAACACCGGAGAGAAACGTCCCCGCCGAGGGGCGACTGCCCCCGGGAAGGGGGACGGGGAGGGGACGGGGCCGCCGCCGCCACTCCGCCCCGCCAGCGAGGCCGCAGGGCGTCGCGCGCAGGCCACCCCGCCCGCCGGAGGGAAGGGCCGCCCACCGGCGCGTCAGGCCAGCCCCCGCGCGCCGCCACCCTCCCGCCACCATCTTGAATGTGGGCAGGAGAAGCGCCGATGCTCTCCGTAGGGAAACAATAACGGCGACACCTCAGCCCTTCAAGAGGCAGGGAGAGTACTAAAGAGGCGGGAGGACCCCACCGCGAACAGTCAGCACCTGCAGAAGACCCAAAGCCGTATTTTTAAAAAACAAACACCAAAACATAAAACAAACCGAACACGACCCCCTTCCCAGACTCTCTGCCCCAGACAGGAGAAAGGGGGCGGCTTGCCCGCACTTATAATGGCACCTGCTTCCGCCCTTGCCTGGTAGCCCCGCCCCCTGGGCGCAGGTACGCGCCTCCGTGTATGTGTGCGCGCGCTCCCGTGGAATGTCCTCGCGGGCGCGCGCGGCGCTGGCCAACCCCTCCTCCCCCCTACCCCCCCCCCCCCCGCCACCTCCTCCTTCTCCTCCTCCCCCTCCCTCCCTCGCTCGCCCGTGACACACGCGTCAGGAGACGCAGCGCGCTGCGGGGTGCCCGCCCCTCCCTTCCCCCCCCTCCCCGCCCCTCCCCTCCCCGAGCTCCTCCGCGCGCGCGCCGCGGCCCGGCCGGAGACACGGCGGACCCGCACCGGCTGCGGCAGTGCGATGACGGCGCGGCGGGAGGCGGCGGCGGGGGCGGCGGCGGCGCCCGGCTGTCCCGGCTCCCCCTTCCCTCACGCCGGCAGCTGGGCGGCTGCCTGGCGGGGCGCGGCGCTGCGCTTCGCCCTGGCGGTGCTCCTCCACACGGCCCGGGCCGAGAAGGAAGGTGAGACCCAGATTTCCCTTCCTTTCTTGTCCCTCCCCGGCCCCCCATCCTCCTTCTCCTCCTCCGGCAGCGGTTGCGGGGCCGTTGGCGGCCGCGGCCCGCGCGCTCCCCGGCGGTGGTTGCGGCCTGGGGGGGGGGAGAGGGGGCGGTGCGGGCGCGTGCCGGGGGGGGGGGGGGGGGGGCGGCTGGGGAGGCTCCCGGCCTGGCCGCCCCTTCCCCCTCGGGGGTCCGCGGGGTCCCGCTGTCCGCCATGCGTGTGTGTGTGTGTGTGCCCGCGTGTGTCCGCGCCCCCCCACTCCCCCACCCCGCGCCCCGGCTGCCGGGGGGGCTGTGTGCGTATGTGTGTGAGGTGGCGGCGGGGGGGGGGGGGGGTGGTCGGTGACGTTGGGGCGAACTTGGTGGGGTTTGTCCTCCCTGACAGCGGCGGGGATGGAGCTGGAGCTGCCCTTTGAAAAGGAGAGAGGGGAAAGAAAAAGAAAAAAAAAAGAAAAGAAAGAAAATGCTTTCTCGTGTCGAGCTGGTTTCCCTGCGGCAGGCTTCCAGCTGGAGACCGAGCCAAGCCAAACAGAAGGGCAAACCTGCCTGAGAAAGGGCGAAAATGCACGCTGGAAGTGACAGCGAGACCCCCTTTGCCTCCCCGAAGTTCTGACAGGTGTCTGACGCCTTTGCGAGGTCGATGGCGTTTTCTCTAAACTTTAGGGAAAGTCAGACGGGGACTTTTAAACTCGTAGTGTCTTTGATTTTTGGCACACTGTCTTTTCATTGTGGTTTAACAAGGGAAAAAAATGCCCCGAGCGAAACACCTAAGCATATTCTGTAGCATTGCTGAGAACGGCTTTCAAGCATTTCCACGGTGCAGACTCAAGGTCTACTTTAAAGCGTGGCAGTGTTAAAAAGCAGCAGATAATTGTAACGTATTACAGAAGTATGTGAAACAGATTTACTTAAGCTGACATGAGAATTTAGTTTTCAAGCAACTTGCTGCACTGGAGGAGTATGTATGATATGAAGATTGAAATGTATCAGGCCAGATGAGGTCTGAGAGGATGAAACAGAATAAGAATAAAAAAAAATAAGAAGGGTATGGAATAGGAGTTTAGCAAGGAGGCTGTAGTCATGTCTCTAGACCAGACTTGAGGGAAGAAATACGTGCATTATTAGGATGCATCAGAATAAATGTAGATACACCCTTCATTTTCTAACGAAGGGTTCCATTTAAGTAATTCCTAGTAACCTGCTTGTACAAATACGATGTTGTTGATATTAAGGTGATTAAAAAAAAATAAAATCAGTTTTGTGTCACAGCCACTCTTGTTCGCTTCATTTTGTCTTTGGAGAATTTAACATTCAGAAAACAGTGTAAAGAAGATATAGTATCCCTAGAGTGATGAGAATTTCTAAGAATCAGTTCAGTCTGTCATGCGTTGAGGTACTAGAAAAGCTGAAATGCTTCGGAAATACCTTTTTTTAACTCTGATTTTGACTGCATTCCTTTACAGGTAATAGCTTATATGAGTTTATAAGATTTATCAGTGTTGTTGTATACTGGTATGGTGGAATTGGATCATGCGTTAAAAGTTGTGACAGCTGAGGCCATGTTCATCTGTGAAGGAGATACTGTTTTTTCTCTGTGGGTTTCCTTGTCATTCCTAGGTAAACAAAGGCAGGTTTAGATTCATAGAGTTTGAACAGGTATGATTGAAGTCCTTCAAGAAAATGGAATAGTTTGTACTCATACCATTTTCTTCTATAGATATAGTCTATTAAAACTTATCCCAGCAACACTCTTGTCACTTTCAAATTTTTGATTCTCATACAGAACACAGATTTTTTTTTTTTTTTCTTCAGTCCTTTCTGATTTCTGACACTCATTTTTTCTTCCCAAGTTTTCTGCTGCTTGAGTGTAGTATGAGTGGTTCATTTAAGCTCACTGATAAGTCTTGGTTTGGTGTTTTGGGTTTTTGTTGGTTTTGTTTGGTTTTGTTTTTTGTTTTTTAAATTAATCTTCTATGGACTCCTTAGAAAAATTCCTTGACTATCTGCATTCGTGGATCGCATGTTGAATACTGTTGTCTTGCAGTCTTCCTTTTGCTTCCTTTGCAATGCCTGTTTGTAATCTGGATAAAAGATCAGTGGAGTTTTAAAGCAAGACAAAGTCACAAGTGACTCCTGAGATCCAGTCCCACTGATGTTAAACTACAATCTAAGTGTCAGTCTGCAATGGGCAGTAACTGAGCATAGGAGAAGGACCAGCTTGGACAGTGGGCCTGTAGACCAAGGTATGGGCTCAAATGAAACAGTAGTTCAGAAGAAAGGAGGGGGGAGGGTCTTTCAGGCTCTGTCCTTCAGTGCCTTAGCTTCTACCAGGGGATGTCAGGTTAAATATAGTAAGACACAGTTTAAAAAAAAAGTAATCTGAAAGTGAGGAAATAGCTAGGAATATCCTTTCCATCTCCCAAATGTGGACATACATGTTTCATTACAGCTGCAGGAAGGAAGCTGTGGAGAGGGAGTAGAACTGAGGTTGTGCATTCTTCTTGCTCCTGTACTGTTTCTACGCTGCTGAGTCAAAGGTGACTGTAGTAAGACACAGTGCAGTATATATTCCAGAGAAGCTGCTGCAGAAAAAAATGATAGAAGCAGGGGCTCAGATGAATGATAGGAGTGAGGGAAGAATAGATAGAATATCTCAAAGTGAAAAATAAAGGTGGAGGACACTATTTTCTTCTTACCTTGCATGTGCATGAGGAGAAACTGGGGAAAGATGGAGGTGATGCACAGAAGAATATGCTGCCTTCATGCTTCTGTGGAGAAGGAGCAGCAAGCAGTTCTTTATGGAGCTGTCACGAGTAGGAAGAAGATTGATGCTGGATTATTCCAGATTGACGTGACTGCTTCTAGTCCCCAATCTTAGTTAAAGAGTTTGAGGGTAAAGATGTAACATAAACAGCTTTGCCATTTGTCTAAAAGCAGAACTGAAATCCTTTGTGTATATAAGCTGTAAATCAAACTCATGGGAAACAGTGATACCGTTCTGTGCTAGAGAAACAGAACTTGTGGACAGTATCTGGTATCTGGACAAATATGAGAGCAGAGAAAACTGCATGTGGACTAGCCAAAAAAACTGAAAACATCAATTTCAGACTAAACACTGATACGTGACTTTTTTTTTTTTTGGCCTAGCTGGGTCCTCAGTGCCCCTGTATTGCTGAGGAATGAGTCAGACTGAGAAGGTTGTACAATTTTTTGCTTGTTTTTTTCACTGAGGAAACCTGTGAACCCAAAGAATGACATGGCAGGAAAAAAAATTGTGCATTCAGTCTCAAAGAGCCTGTTGCCATTTAGGAGAGGCAAAACCAACAAGAGCTTCTTTTACAAATACATACCATTTTCAGGCTTTTTGTAGGCTCATCCTTTCCTAGTGTAATTATTATGTTCTGTATTGCCACATGGATTGAGGACAGCTTTTAGTTTATATTTGAGCATGTGTGGTTTTTGTTTTGGGTTTTGTTTGGTTTGTGGGTTTGGGGTTTTTTTTGAGATGTTGGGTTTTTTTGCGGGGTGGGGGAATGACATAAAACAGCCTTCTGGGCTTCAGGTTGAAAGAAGCCATAGTAATGCAATAAACCCTATGTTCAGTAAAATATTTTGAAGGCAAATGTCTATCATCAGCATGCTTTTTACCTGAGAACTGTTTTGTGTTTGTTCCTTTATATTGATTTCTATTTATTTATATATTTAAAAAAAATAAATCTTTATTTTATACAGAAGCAATTTTTTTAATCACTTTTTATTTGACCAGCTGACTAAAAGCCTGCTGAGACTATGTAGATAGTTCTCTTACCTACCCATCTGCTTAAAAGATCAGTGCAATTAGAGCAAGATTGATATTTAGACTAGGTTCAGTCCCTAACTGTAGCTTTTGAAGTTACATCTTGGTGCTGGATCTGGGAAAAAAGTTCTATTTAAACATCTAAGGTCAGTGAAAATGCAAAATGTTCTTGTTTTTTCTAAAGCTTGACACATTCTCTGCTAACATCCTAGAAACTTAAGATAGTTACTAAGTGTAAATGATAGGTAAAATTATCATGGAAGAGTTGAAGGGAGATGTCAGTAGAACAGTGCACTGAGATGCTGGAGTTCCATTTTTGTTATTCTGTCTAATCTCAGGCAAGTAGCTTTTCCTTTTTGCTTTTTACCAGTATCTAAAATGGCAATCCAGGATACTTCATATGAGTATCGAAAGTAGACTAATGCTGGAAGGTGATGTGGGAGAAAGCTTATATGTTTAAAATAACATTATAAAAAACCCTCTTCTCATATAGTGCTTGTTTGTCATACACTTCTGTCAGAACTAGTATGTAGCATGCTACCATTTATTTAATGCTAATGTTTTGACCCTGACTTAAATCAAAATGTTATCCAGAAAGAATGACCTCAATCAAACTGAAAACACTCTAGTAGCACATCAAAGTCATGAACAGTGTGGGGAAAACACAGTGAATAGAAATTGTGCTATCTCACTATGTTTTTGAAACTTAAGTATGGGAGAGCTGATTAGATTTGCACTATGTCTTTGCTTTTGTGAATGATAAATATTAACCATGTGCTTGGATTGAAAGGTCTCATACTTGTCTGCAGAACCTTTGGGCTAAATTAAATATAAGGAAAAACTGTAATGCGATGGACAGGAAGTTGAGACCCTGTGTTCTGCATGACCTTCTGTGTAATCTCGAAATGGTTGCTATTCCCACCTCTGCATCTCTTTCTCCCTCACCAGTGTCCAGTTATATTGCATGTGTGAGGCAGACTGAGGTACCCTCACCTCCCTCAGGTGATTGCCAGTGTTGCAGTATGGGTTACTTGAGTCATTTGGCTACATCTGCGCATGTTAAAATTTCAGCTGTTTGCAGTAAAGCTTGGACATTTGCAGTGTGTCACTTTAAGCAAGCAAAACTGGGTAGGTTTTGAAATAAAGTGATAAATGTTATGATTCTGTGGTGTGATTTACTAAGTTTATAAATATAAAGAATCTTTCAAACTGTAAGCGTGGTAAATCACCTGGGAGTTTGACAGTGAATGGTGGATGTTGTGGTTCATGCGTAACCAACAGTAAAAGTTGTGTGACTGAAGTGCAGGCTAGAACCAGTTTGGTTTGTTCCTGTGTTTGTAGGTTTGCAAGAATAAGTCAGTAAAGATCCGTTTTATTTCTCTTGCTAGTAACTGCTATCCAGTGTGGTGCCTCTGACTTTGTCAGTCTACAGCATGAACTTACCTGGGTGTAACAGGAGTTGCGAGAAGGTGCCTTTTTTCCCTGAAAGACAGCATTTGAAGTAAATCTGCACTCTTCATGGTATTAAGTGGGGGTACTCAGAACTGGACCCGCTCTGAGCAGGTGGGCTGGAGACTTCTGGGGTCATGTCCAGCCTGCGTTATCCTGTGGTTCCAAAAGGTGAGCGCACTGGGTGCTTATTACAGAAGCAACTGATTCGATCCATTCACCTGTGGTAGGCACCAAATTTGAGTTTAAATGACAGTTATTTTAAAAAATCCTTTCTGTTTTTTTTTTTTTTCTAAAAATTTGTGTTGGCATTTCAGCATATTTAATTATTAATACCAAGACAGAGGATGCAGAATTTTTTCTTGCATAGGGAGCATCTCAGTGCATTGCTGGAATGGCCTTTATTTTGTCATTGACTTGTTTGGCATTAGTAATCTACCTTGTTAATTTGGAAATAGGAACATAGTCCAACTTAGTTTGCTCACTGTCACCCACCTTTCCAATATGGAGGAACTGTTAACAAACAGTCCAGATACAGAGGCAGTAATTCTTGCCACCATCTTCACTTTTTCCATTTCATAAAGCTTGTAAACTGAAAATGTAGATGCCTGATTTAGGAAACCAAAGGAACCAATGACCATGAGAGTTAAAGGGGAGGTATTTATCTTTCTAGTCATAAATACAGGCAAAGATTAATCCTGTGTCAGATAGGGGTTTGTTAGAGGCAGCTGATAAAATTTGAACACGTGCTGCAAGAGTGTTGGTTATTTCTGTTTTCTGAACTGTCTACATGGAATAATTAGTGATTTACTGACTGTAGCAAGGATGTGATGCAGCATCTGCATTTAACACTTCTAAAATCTGTTTTTAACATTTTCAGATTAGCAGGCTTGGATAACTTGTGCTCTGGAATATTAAAGGGACTAAACCAGCATTGGGTGCACTCATGCTCTCTCTCCTTTTAAAAACTTTGGATGTAATGGGGAAATAGCAAAGAGCTGAAGGATTGCAATGTAATTCCACTCTCTGAAAAGGAGAAAAGAATTGAGGAGTTTTACACTAGTTTAAGGTTTTCCTGCTACACTTACCAGATCTATCCTCTCACTAAGACTGTCACAGAAGCATTTTTAATAGTTCTCCTACTGCCTGGAACGCATCGCGATAGAGAACCATCCGAGAACAACGGGAGTTTTACTGTAGTTATTGAACTGGTTTTAAGGATACCTGAATGAAATTTAATGGAAGGAGGTGTACAGGAAATGAAACTATGTACTTAACAGCTCCTTCTGTCTATGTACTGTATAAAGTTACATAATGTTATTTCATAGAACTATTTAGCTGACTGTAATACAACATGCTTAGGTTTTTAAAGTTATTTGATCAGTGTATCCATTAACTATTCTTCATAAAGCAATCTGTCCTAACAATGGTATCTTGAGGCTTATCTGAGGGTTTTTTTCAGTTGAACATCTAGATCTGTGTTGGACTGTACAGATTTGGTGTAAGAGAATGAGCACAGACTTTTTAAAGTTACTTAAACTTAAAAAAATCCCAAACAACCCTTGGTTATAGGTTGTTGTTGTGGGTTTTTTGGCTTTTTTTGGTTTTGGGGGGGTTTTGGGGGTTAAGTTATTTAAGTCAGGAAGTACAGCTGATCGTGGTGTTAAACAGGTTAAATCACCATTTGAGGGAGTGATGATAGAATGGAAGACAAAGTTGTAGACAAGCATGGTACTGATTTAAATAATTGGAAACACTTGTTTCCACTAAACCTCTTATATACCCATTGTTCATCAACTTGACTTTCTAGATCCATAGATCTGAAGCAGAATGGGGTCCTTGTAGAGGAGGGTGGTACTGAAGAAGAAAATGGCTGAGTTCTCAAAGAGAAGGTTTTTAAAGAGGGAATTTTAGCTTTTGAAAACAGAAATCTTGTTTCCTTACAGGCATATACTCTGTTGGAAACATCTCAAGGTAGTTTCCTCAGTGTGAAATTTGATGGCTTCAGCATAGTTTGATGTGACTGGCTTATGAAATTTCTTTAATTTTGCAATAGATAAGCTGCAGCCTGAAAATGTCTGGCTCAGATTGAAGCTGATAGAAGATACTGATATTGAGATAAAGAAAACGGCTATTTTTCATGAAATCTGCTTCCAGTAGGGCATTTTTGGGTCTCCCATTTAAGATCTTGATACAGTATGTTAAGTGAATTTAAAAACTGGTTATCTGAAGCTTGTAAATAAATATGAAATCATCTAGCAATGCAGAAAAATTCTTAATGAATCAGTGATTTACACAAAAATGCTGTACAAATATTTGCAGGTAGAATTTGTAGATAATGATAAAAACTATCCAGGCAACTAGATAAACTGCAGGGGGTTCGGGTTTGGTTTATTCCCAGCAGTGGTTTGTGTTCTACCTTGGAGGCTGGTTATAGGGACTTCCTCCTGGCTCTATTCTGGGACCTGTCCTGCTTCATATCTTTGTCACTGATCTGGAGTTGGAGTGTACCAAATCTGAGGAGCTGTCAGTATGCTCAGGGGCAAGGCTGCATTTCAGAGAGATCTAAACAGGACAGAGCAATTTGCTGACAGGACCTTCATGAAATCCAAAAAGGACAAATGGGAAGCCCTTCATATGGGACAGAATAACCACTTGCATGTGATACAGGCTGGAAATGCTATACGTGAGTCAGCAACATACCCTGGCAGCATACAGGAGCACAGCCACTAGTCTGAACAAAGTGATTATTCCTGTTTACTCAGCACTTAATAGACCACACCTAAACCACTGCATCCAGTTTTGCTCTGTACTGTCCCACTGGAAGGTCGCAGAGATGGTCAGTGGACACATGACCTGTGAAGAGGCTGAGGAACCCAGAGCTGCATGGAGATGAGGCTTTGGAGGGACCTCGTGGCAGCCTGCCGGTATCAAAGTAGACATTATGAAGAACATGGAGTCAGACTCCTGACAGAGATGCGTGGCAGGAGCCTGAGAGACAATGGTCATAAAGTGAAACAGGGTAGGTTTGTTTTGCGCCGGGACGTGCTGGTCTGTGATGATCCGAGTAAGAAAGGCACTCGGACACTGTAAAATATTATTGAAAATGCTATGTATTAGAGCTAACACTATAAAGAGAGAATAGTATAGATAATCTTGCATCTGTTTTGATGCTGGGAACCCTGAGTTATGCAGCATCAAACAGGCCTCCAGTCCATGTGCAACATACTGTGCAGACCCTGTCCATAGAAAGGGTTAGCCCCTATTGGTCCTGCAAGCTATTGTTGGATTTCCTTACAAGAAAACAACTCTATTAATAATAAATTTCTACTGCTAAGCAGAAGGGATACTTGCATGAGAACTTCTAGTTACGCTTTTAGATAAAGGCAAGGCCACCCAGGTGCAATAATTGCCAGTACCATGTGGGAGCTGCCTGCAGGCTCCTCTGTTAACAGTGAGCCGGCTGAGCTCATCCTGCAGCCAGCGGGTATGTGCCACACAGCACCGGCCTGAAGGCCAGCCTGTACATGCTGCACAGCACGGGCATGGGCCTGCTCAGGTTAGCTCTTGCATGGATCACTAACTCCTCCATGTATCGTGGTCTGCGGGTCAGGATCACTACAGTGTTCTGGCTTGACATTATGAGACTGTATTTCACCATGAGGGCCGTCAGGCATTAAAACAGATTCCCTAGAGAGGTTGTGGAATCTCTGACCGTGGAGGTTATCAAGGCCCAGCTAAACAAAAGCCTAAGCAACACCGTCCAAATTCAGCATTCACTGTGTTCCAGCAGAAGCTTGAGCTAGATGACATCTTAAGGTCCATTCCACTCTGAATTGCTCTGTCTCTGTGTTTTGGATCTCCCTCCTGATGCTAAAAACTGGGTTGCAAGTTGCAATAACTTTGTTGCAACTGATGGGAATATCCGCAAGAGGGGAGAATTCTCTGTTTCTATGTAACTCCATGGTGAAATCAGTGCTATGGTAGTAGTAATTTAGATATTATTTTGAAAGAAGCAGAGTTGTAATTGGATCCGGGAAGTTTCATGTGTTGCTACATCACTAAAGAAATGTCATAGCTGAATAAAAAAAAGACCCCGTTGGCTGTTCCTTGTTTCTGTATTCATGAATCACGTACGCTTTATTTGTCCCCTAGTTTTCATGCTTTCTCTCGAGAAATTTCTTTCAACAGGAATATTTGTATGCCGTCTTGCCATTAGTTTCCACCTTTGCTAGCTGCTGGTAATATAACAATAAATTGGATTGTGGTTGACATGTTAATATACAAGATGTATTAAACTAGTACTTAACAATCTGGTATATCTGAGAAAATACTGAAAGATCTCGATATTGAATGTTGCCAAGTTTGGCTGTTCCTACTTAGTCCTTACTGGAAACTGTTTTCTTCTAGGATGTTTACTTTGGTATTCTGGACACGTGTGTAACTTCAGTCTGTGGAGCCATCAATGGGCATAAATGACGATTATCTAGCGAGACCCTTGTCCCCAGGCATAATGCTGCTTAATTTGGTGATAGAAAGCACAGACACTTCTTGCCCTCTAAATTTTTGCTCCTAAATACAAGATAAGGGAGGTGTGTGGGGAACTTTTATATTATGGTATAGCTGCTTTTATATACAGCTTGTCAGTTGCCTTTCATATAGCTTTACTAGGTCACAATCTTCCTAAACAGCTTTGGCTAAACTGTATCTTCCAAAATAATGAAAAGATGAATAAATGCCTTGTTTTGGTGGAAACCTGGTTATGTCTGATGCTGAAGGAAAGATCATTTTCATTGACAGAGACTGAATCTTCTGCCAATTAGTACTACTGAATATCATTATCTGATGGAGAAAAGACTGAAACAACCTTCCAGTTCATCAGGGAAAATTTCATCAGAGTTCCAGTACTTGATGAGTCCCATGAATTCTTCCTTTGATTAAATTGAATTTCTCTAGGGAAAAAGGCGTTAAGAGTAAGGAACTCAGAAATGGAATAAAAAAATTCTTTATTCAGCATGATTTAATTGTGCTTTAAAAGTACCTGTATTGGGAAAAAGAAATTCTAATACTGAAGGGCCACTTAATCTAGCAAAGATGTGCATATTTAGGTTGAAACTTGGTGCTAAGCATTTCAAAGTAGAAAGGAGAAGTAATTTTGAGTGAAGATAATTGACTGTTATCGACTGTTAAGGGACCATTTAGTGATGTTGGATATTTGCAGTCTTTAAAGTAGAACTGGGTGTTTCTTCAAAACCTATTCTGCAACTGAACCTAGGGGTTTGGAATCATTGGGTGAAATTGTGATCTGTGTTGCACGGGCTGTCAACCTAGGCCATTGTAGCAGTTTCTGAAAGAGTCTGACCAGACAAGAATATTTACTTCTGAGGGGTAACTGCTTCCAAGGTATCTTGGGTAGGTGAATTTCTGCGGTTAAACATACTTAAGCATTTCATTTCCATATGCCTACTTGGCACCTTTAATTTCTTATTAATGTTTTCAGATTTCCCCCCCCCCCCCCCCCAGACTGGAATTCTCCTATTTTGTTTCACTCTTCTTGCCCTATATTTTATTTTCTTTGAAAACTTGCTTCAGTTATTCTTTTCCACCCATTTGTTTTCTGGCTTTGTCAGATGTTGTGGCCAGCTTTTTCCTGCTGGTCTGTGTTCCCCCATGGCAAGTCAGCAGACTGCTTTGCTGAACAATCAATAAGTAGCATTATTACTACATCATTAACACTAGGGCTTTAACGTTAGGCTTTTCCTACCTTTTCTTGACCTTTGATCATTGTATTTATAGACTTCCTATGGTAGCTGATGAAGCATTATCTTGCTGCTCTTTTACTTGTCCTCCAGGCTTAATAGCTGTTTCCAGTGGACACTGGTGGAACAGTTGCCACATGAGCACAGCGAGGGTGGTGATACTGTGCTCCTTCCCAATAATTCTCATCTCCAGTTGTAATTTAGTCTTAAACAAGTTGCAAGTGTTATGCAGCAAAATCTAAATTAATGTGCTGTCCAAGTTCCCTTGTTGTTCTATGAATTCATGCAGTTCCACCCTGATAAGTGACTAAACAAAAAAAAAGGGGGGGGGGGGGGAGGGGGAGATTAGCCCACAGTTTCTGTGTCATAACATTGGTTAAGACCAGTGTTACAAAGCATCCTCTAGCAGGTAGCAAGGTAGGAGTAGGGATTGAAAACTGAGCAGTGTATACAGAGCATAAGCTGTAGGTTGTACCAGATTGCATTCACACTGCAGCAGGACATTTAGATGTTGGGAGGTATCCATCTGCTGCTGTCATCTTCCTGTTCGGGGGCGGGGGGGAGGCTGGAAACTCTGAAAATCCCATCCTCCTTCCTCTTTTCTACAGTGTAGAGAACAATTCTTGCTCTCTGTGTAGGTTTATTACGGTCATTAATCAGCCTGGGTGTACCTTTTCAGTAGGTCTTTGCACTGTGTTGGCACAAACCATTTTTTTGAGTAAGTGGGTTTTGTGGGTCTGTTCAGTGGCTAATTTCCTAAGAGTGCAAGTCTGGAAGGCTGACATTAATGGTAATAGTTACAATTATTGTCAGTTAATGCATTGTTCTCCTGAGGCTGCAGAATCTATGAGTGGACTATCATTTCTTGTAGACTATGTATTAAATGTTTCTATGTGCTGAAAAGGTTAGAATTCCAGTAAGTCCATGTCATCTGCACACATCAATTTGCAGTGAGTAGTAAAACTTATTGCCACAATTAGAAGTTTATGATCTAAAATATGAGAACTGAAGTGTGATGAAGATTTAAGAATAGTTTGGAGAGGCTGCTTCTTTCCCCCTCTCTAATTGCAGGACAGGTTATCTTGTTTCTGAGGTTAGTTCCAGTTAATTTTATGTCTGTACAAGCTCAATAATGACAAATTTATAGATGTATAAGCTAATTTAGCATATTGAAGTTTTAAAATATTTAAAATTGCCATCATTAGAAAGAATAAAAAGCCATAATTTGTATGGCCCAAAGCCAGAAAAAAAGCATGCTATTTGCAGATGTTGGGATTCTCTTTAACTTCCTTTTAATTTTTTTCCCTCTCTTTAAATGATTTATGAGAAGATTCCATGAGTATCAGAAGTATTGTTCTCTTTGGCTTAAAAATGATGGGTGGTAAAGTCTTTCTCCAGATGAGAGAATTATTTGTCCTTTTTTTTTCTTTTTTTTTGTTTTCCAATTTATTTCAAAGTAAGTGTTCTCATTCATACACCCCTATGAAACCTTCATGAAAAAACAGAATAGGATGTTATTTTCTGAGAAGCATTTTGGAGCCAGCAATTAAATATCTTTGGAGGAACAAATGAAATTATTGAAAAATTTAAAAGTAAAGCACCAACTTAAACCAAATGTTTTTAATACCTATTTTAAAGCATCTAGCAAATGTTAAAGTAGTATTTGGGGTTTTGGTGTGGTTTTTTTTTTTTTTTAAAGTTAAGTTTTATGATATTTATTGCTGCCATCTGAAATAGACCATTTTGTTCAATGGCAGATAACTTTTTAAACTCTTACTACAAAACAAGTCAGATTAAAATAAAAATTGCTCTAGCTGAAGTGGATGAAAATGCAAATTTCTGTAAGGTGGAAATACAGGCTGGGTACCGAACAAGCATCTGAGAGTAAAGGTATTTGAATAATGTGTGATTCTTTTTTCTGTCCATCTAAAATAATCTCAAGTAATTATTTTAAAAGAATAACTAAATAAAAGCAAACTGCTAGGTGTAGTATGTGTTCCTTTCAGTGAGCTTTTTTGTTTCTAGGTATGTTTCTATAGTTTTGTTGCAAGGATATATCTATTACACAACACATCCAATCAGTGCAAACTCTGTAAAAGAAACCTTCAAGCAGTTGCACCATCTTTTGAAGCGTGAAACAAATGTCATGAGCCAGAGTGTGAACTATGTCTTCAGGACAGAGACCTGCTTTCTTCCTTTCTCAGACTAAGCCGTAGCTTCATTGTCTGTCCTGGGCCTGTGTTCTGAATCAGAATTGTGCTGTCACTTTCTGTTTTGTGGCTGGCTTTAAGAACTGAATTGATCACTGAATTCCTAAAAATCTGCATCAGCCTTAACTAAGGGGAAAAGAGATGAGTGGATGAACACAATGTGACAGCTCTCCTTACTAGGAAAGGGCCTTGCTGTGTAAAGAAGCTTGCCTTGTATCTAAAGTCAGAAATGACACACAAGTAAGTTAGTGAAAGATTATATGCAGACTTAGTCGGATAACAGTGTATACACTCAACTTTGTGCTCTTGTGTGCAGTAAAATACAAATGATTTAATCCCCCCCCCCCGTGGAATAGTGAGTTGTGCGCTCAGGGATTGCAGTGCAAGTGATCTACTGTCTCTGTGTAGCTTGTATTAACTTGGGCATAGGTTGGTGCATATGAACTTATTTGAGTATGTGTTGTGTAAAGTCACAAAAATAGGGTTTTTATAATCAGAAGTAGAAAATGAGTTTTTTAATGAAAATCCTGTCTTTTTGTTATTTAGCTTAATATATTGCTTTTTCGTTTCACATGATGATTAAAGTGCAATATCTATGAATGTGTCTATTTCAATCCTCTAATATGTAAACAGAAAATAAAAATTTGGCAAGCTGACTTTTTAAGGGGTGGTAATTAGGGGTTTTAATAAAGAAAAAAGAATGAATATATTTCTAGGTAAAAAGACTTCAAAGTGAGTTATTTTTGCATGTGATCTTTACTACTTTGTGTGTATTTACTGTCTTGGCTGTGATGGCTTTTCCAGAGGTCTGCTGAAAAAAGTGATTAATTTCCCTTTGTTATGGACTACTGGAAAAGAAATGAGTGAATTTGCTATGTAAGTATAAGAGGATTTAGCTGGAAAGGAAGCGTGCTGGCTAGTGATTTGCTCTCGGAGCCTCTTGCCTGAGATTCACTGGCTCGTAAGAGAATGATCTTTTACATTTCTAGTGAACAGTCACCTGTTGTGATGTAGGCTGAAACTCAGGCTGATAGCTACACTGACTGTCCCATCTTGGAGAACAGGCCTTTCTTTAAACAGCTTTTATTGTGTTTAACACTGAACTAGGACGTGTTTCTTGAGACTCACCAGACTTTTCTATTCTTGAAGCCGATAAAAATAGTTGCTTGCATTACAGCATAATAGTTTTCCTTTGTCTGTGTGGTATTTAATTTTTTACAGTGTTATTTTCCTTTTGTAATAATGTTATTTTATCATTCTACATCCACCTGCCTGTATTTCACATGCTGCTCAGTTTTCCACTGTTCAGGATGATTGAAGTTGTGTGATTGCACATAAGCAGTTAATTCACAGTCAAAACTTTAAAACCAACTCGTCCAGTTTTAGTTGTGCTGTTTAACCGGTAGTGATACAAATGCTATAATTACAATTACATAGACAGAAGGGACTGACATTTAGCACATTGTAATTGGCTCATGCGGTTATAGTTACCTTGAAGTGAGCTTAGTCATTAAGACAAGGGGTTAGAAACTGGACTTTTAAAAAACTTAGTGTAAATTAGGTGAGATTTAAATAATTGATCTGTCCCTGTTTTAGTGAGTTGGGACACTGTTTCCAGAATGTGGAGAAAATTCATAGGCTAGATGATACTGGACTGTATAAATACAGCTTATAAGAAAATTGGTTTAGATAAATTAAGGGAGAAAACAATTCTTACAAGCATGTAAGAGGATATATAATGATCATAAAAATAAATGAAAGCACTGTGTTGTGGAGTAGCTGTTCCAGAACTAAGTAATATTTCAGAATAGTGGTTTTTCTAAGCATATATGCCAAATATACACTCCTATTGAAATGAAGAAATTGTCAGTGGCTAAATGAAAGAGAAAACTTGCAAAGCCACCTTAAAAACCAGATCTCAGTCAGAGTAGGCCTCATAACCTGTGAACCATGGAGAATTTTTTTTATCATTGTGCACCAAGAGTCTTGGCATATTCAGTGGTCTCACATTACATACAAATTTATTCTGTCATGTGTAATTCAGGCATATCTAAAGACTGGTGTTAGCTAAAGTGATTTTTGATATTAAGTTCCAGTTTACTTTGGAGAAGTGTAGGACTTAAATTTTCTTCTTGTTACTTGATGCTTTACAGGTCTGTACTTCCCTGATTTTAAGCTAAAATACAAAAGGCTGCGACCAGAGACAATTAAAATAGGAATGTGTTTGAGCAAAATTTAGCTGCTAGCTATATAAACTTGTGAGAAGATGCTGCTTAAGCTTTGAGGAATTTAAGTGAATTCAGTATCTTTTTAGGCAACTATTTTTTCCATTTTTGTTACTTTAGGTGTTTACCATCAAGCACTGTGATGTTATTGGAAAAGGCTGGGGAAAGCATTTAGAAATCTACTGCTAATAATGACTAGATAGTGTTACTACACTGTGGTTTGGGGGGCAGGGTTTATGGCTGTGGTGGTGGTTTTTGTTTTGCCATTTTTTAAAGAGTTTGTAAAAGCTTAGAAAATGCTCTCTGTAGAAAAAGGTGTTTTGGAGCAAGTGGAAGGACCTACATTCATAGTCTTTTTCTGATATCATTTATGGGCTTTTCATAGTAAAGCTGACTTAAGCAAAGAAAGTGCATTTCAGAGGCTGATAATTGAAAACAAATAGAAAATGAAACTTACAGTATTTTTAGTGTTTGCTGTTGCTTATGTCACTTCGGTTGACAGTGACCTTCTGTCTGAAAAGAGGAAACCAGGATACGCAAGCTAGAAGCTGGAAAAATTTGACCCTGAAATCACTTAATGTCCCAGTAGTGAGAGTGACTGAAATTGTCATGGATTCTCATGAATCTGATAAATTTGCTTCTTGTGGGTGCTTGAAAGGATAAACATTTTCTGCTGAGAGGGATCTGTGCATACCACTTAGAATAAAATATTCTGCTCAGTGTAGGTGAGGAGGAAAGGAGACTGATTTTTCTGGCCTTGTGATCTGTGGGTATGAATCTTCATCCTTTTCCTTCTTTGGGCCATGAGCATGCTAATAACATTTAAAGTTTGACTAATAACTATTATAATCAGCCTGCAGGGCTTAAATTGCCTGTAGGGTCAGGAAGAAATTATTTTCCTAATGTGTAATTTGGCTTCTTGGCTGCTGATTTGTGCAGTGGCAGATCATGCTGTAACAGCTGAAATGCTTCCCACCCAGAATGTTATGTAGTGCCCCTCTCATAGCAGTTGCTAGTCATGTGGCAGGGGTGACTGAAATGGCACAGTCAGCAGTTCTTCATTTGCTGCAGTTTACTACTCCAGAGTATTAAGGTGTTGGCTACAGTATTAGACTGATAATGGAGCATGGTGGTATCAGCCTGGACTTTGGGAAGAAGTTTTTCCAGGATAAATTGTTAGGGGCTTTGCAGAAACAGTCATCTTCCTCTGTAGCATGGGGAATGGTTCACCTAATAAAGCATGCCCAAGTGATCTCATACTTAATTGCTTGCAGTCTTTTGGCATTGGTAATAACCTATTCTGTATTGGTGACATACATATTTTGTGTAAAAGGACAGAAAAGACTGTTTTTGGACTTGCACTGTAGAAGTTTGTGAACTTAGCTCAGGTAGTAGAAGTGCAAATGGTGAGCAACTGCTTCTAATTCTGGAATGGGCTAACACCCAGAAGGAAGCATTCTGTCTGCTCTTTGGGCGCTGTCTGTGTTTCACTTTGAAGAAGCCTTTGTCCTCGCTGTGGTTCATATTAGACAGTTTGAGAGCTGCTCTTACAGGGATTTGGGTGATTCTTTATGACTCGTCAGTGGAGCTTTTTTAAAATGTAATTGGCTTTGCCTCATCTGAATGAGGTGACTAGTTGCTTCATCCTGACTTGAGAGCCTGAGAAGTGGGTTGCAAAAACAAGCTTTTGTCTCGCAAAGGTGTAGGTATTTACTTGTCATTTCCTTGCTTTGATGAAATAACTGATAAAGTAGAAACAAAGGCTTGAAAGTTAGTCTAAAACAAAGGAAAAGGTATAACCACAGAAACTTCATCACAGCCTCAGTTGAGATGCGACTGCTGCGAAATGGCCAGCAGCCAAGTTTTGCAGTGCATCTGACTTCACCTGGCACTAACTGTCATTCTGCTTTCTGAAAACATTTCTTAAATGTTATGATGATGAATGGCACTTCTATTTAACAGTGTCACCCGCTCAAAATGTTCTGTAACATCTGTTGCTTTGTTCATGAGTTGTAGCAGAGATGAAGTAACTGAAGGGTGGTTGAGAGTGTTTGGGGTTTACAGAAGGGCCTCCTGCATTTAAGCTGTCTGAGTAGAAAGCTTTGACTAGTTTCTGTGTGTGTTATCCTTGTGGATATTGTTGCTACTTTCTGCTCTTTGTACCTACAGTGTATCATATTTAAAACAGGGAAAAAAGCCTCGGGAAAATACTAAGAATTTGTGAATTGATTAAATACCCTTTTTATGTTTTACTGGTTGTTGATAAATTACGAATATAAAAAGCTGTTTTCTAATGATTTTTTTGTTTGTGCCTGATGTCACAGTCAAGTGCTGTGTATTCTTTGTTTCCAAAGCAGAAAGCTAGAAAATGAAGGAATGCCTGAAAGCCCAACCTCAGACGTGCAATTCCTTTTGACTGTTAGGAAGGTGTGCTTGTATTGACAAATTCTTTTATTAAGTTGTGATTGTTAAACTTTCAATAAATCAAATAACATGAGAAATTGTAATTTCATTCTGGATTTCTCCCTATCTTAAAAATTGAGAATTTTCCCTCCCTATCAGCTAATCTGTAATTTGGGTTTTTTGCACAGAGGATAGGCATGACACTTCTATGAAATTGTGATTGTCATACTTTGCTTTTTAAACTAATATGTCAAAGTTTCATTTTCTTACATCTTGCACTGCAATTCACTTATAGATTTTTTTGAGTGATTTTAAAGACAAAATTAAACAGTGACTTGAATGTCTTCCATATGTAGTGCCAGTTAAATTAATAAGAATCCACTTGTTCATTGTTTCTAGAATTAAACTTTAAACTGATAGACGTGCTCCAGTAATTTAAATTTTAAAAGTCCAATTCTTCATAAGCTGTAGGACTTGATCTAATAACAGCTGTTTAAATGCTGTTTTGTTTTTGGTTTCGTTTTAATCTTTTGCCCTATGTGCTGTATAGTTCTTCAATATAAACAATTGACCAAACCCCCAGTTCTTGGATTAACGATGACTTTTGTTTGTTTTGGAAATCATTAAGGTAATAGCAATAAATACACACGCAAAAAAGTATTTCTAAGATACTGCTGACATGACTGCCTAGTACCACTCATGCCACTGTTTATTGCAGGACATGCATATTGTTTATAGTCTGAGCTCCACCGCTTCTGCTCTGTGGTGATTTTCACATTTCCACATGAGATGGGCTTCTTTTTCAGCCTGTGTCACTAAACGTTAGAATTCTGAGGTATGGTAGCTTGGAAAGTGATTGCATAAAATTTAGTCGTTTAAGGGTTTTGTTTATTTGTTTGGTTTTTTTCTCATACCAAAAGAGACTTTTGGAGCTGACAGCAGTAATCTTTGTTTTACATTAACTTTTACTTTTGGTCATATGAAAACAAGGTTATGGAGTTTGTACCTTTTAGGAGAAGGTATCAAAATATGAGGGGAGTCAGGGATGCAGAATGGGATCTGCAAACGGTGGTATGTTAAGTAGCAGACTGAAATTTGGGTGCTGAGTGAGGTGTCACTAAAGCAGCCAGTGAGGAAATGCTTGAGACAAACATGCATCAAAAATAGTGTTTCTCTGTGTGGTAGGTGCCTTTACTCCTGTCTGATGAGAGTGCTTTTTCCTTCTTTTTGCTTTCTGAAAGTAATGTCACTTTTTCTTTTAAAACATTGTAAAGCCAAGTGGCAATGTTGCTGACCTTACAATAATTGTTAATGTTAGAACACTGACTTTCAAAGTGGGAGATAAAGATTTAAATCTCCTTTTTCTGAGTAGGATTCAAATTCTATCTTCCAGAAGCACTCACTATGCTTCTGTGTGCTGGGAAATCTTTAACTTCTTCCTGTTGAAGTTGTTCCTTTTTGTGGAAAGAGGGGTGTGTTACCACTCTCTCAACTTCATCTAGCTGAATGGAAATGGAAATGGAAAAAGGTTATAGGGTAGGGGAGGAGTTATTTATAGGTATTTTTTAAAGGCAGTTTTCTGGTTTGAGGTTGTTATTGTATTTTATCCTAAAGACCTGCTTTTGTGTGCGTGAATAGTCTTTTGTGGAGTAAAATTTAGAGCTCTTTGAACTTTTCTTTCCCCTTTAACTCATGTTCATTCTTGTACAGAATACTATATTTTGCAGGAAGGGCAATGCCCTTATTTCTTTGTCTTTAAAAGAAAGTAGCATTCCCTACATTTTGAGAGGAATTGAAGAACAATTGCCTGACCAAACATTTAGAGGAAGTGAGTGGAGGAGGAATGCTTAATTTGAGGATCCTGTATGTGATTGAGGTGTGAACTTTTCGTGGAGTTTAGTCATATGGTGCAAACGTTTCTAAACCGTTTCAAATTTTATTACGTTATTGTCAAGTTGGAGCAAGCTGTTGCCATGCTGAGGACTAGGGAACAGTGTGAACAAGGCTTTCCAGATGTACAGTTAAGATTTTAGGTGTATAAATGCAACTAAAATTCTGCTTGTAAATGTTGGAATTCTTTGTGGGCTTAGATGTATTAAACTCAGTTGTTTAGGTACCCAGTCAGTCATATTGGTTGAAGTACTGAGTTAGCTTGGTACAGCCAGTCTTTTTAGGGAACCTAAAAGAAGTTGTTCACTTTTGACTTAAACATTTTTATGCCAAAAGGCTGATTTGCAAAGTGTGGTACTTATTAATATGAACATATTGGAATTAGAACTCTCAGAGGAAAATTAATGTCACAGAATTGTGTTTGGTATTCTGTTAGACTCTTTATTGTTATTTTGGTTTGTCATAGCTCTATCTACAAAATTGGGTACAGCAGATTTTAGATGTTTAAATAGCTCTTTAATTTAATAACGAAATGTTTTTCTGTTAAGTTACTTATTGTTTTTCTTTGCAGCTTTCATCCAGTCAGATGGCATAATAGAAATGCTACGTTTTGATGAAGGAGACCTATTGCAGGTACGTAGTCTGAGAAAATCATCTGAACTAGCAATGTTTCATCTTCTTTTTGATAGCAGCTTTTTGAAACTCATGGGTGAATGGATTTTAAAAATAAGCAAGGATCAAAAATAAGTAAGTCCAAAAAACTTTTGAACTTTCTAGAGTTATTTTCAACAGTATGCTTTTGTGTGTCCTGAGGTTCTGGTTCCCTAATCTTTTGTGTTGGGGAACTGGTGGAGTTTACCACAGGTTCTCTCTGGCCTGTTTGTCCAGGGTTTTTTTCCCCTTACAAAAAATGGGAGATGCTTTGTGTTTAAGACTTATCTTGATGTAGAGTTGGGATGCAATTGGATAGCACAACTAGAGGAACTGGGAAGTGTTGCAAGATTCTGAAATGTAAAGGCAGCCCTTGGGACCAAGTCGCCACTAGATTTAAAGAAAGTTCAAATTACTGCAGTGAGGTTATTGCTGTTGCAAATATGGATGTTTTCAGGTATAATGTTGCCATTCCTGTCAGCTTTCTTTTGTCGTGAGTCAAAAGAGACAAAAAGTTAACTAAAGAATATGTGCTGATATTTTGAGGTGGTGATAGTAGTAGGAATGAAATATATAGCAACTTGGCTTGATACTTTAGAGCTATGTAGTTCTGAAGTTCTATTGATTAGAATTTCATATGCATGCATTTTGTGGATTGTATTTATGTTGGCAATATCTTTTGTTAAAATTCCTTGATGATGTTAGTCCTGGTAGTTGAGAGAGAGGAGAGGAGAAAGCAAGCAATGAATTGTTTAAATGATTAGAACACATGGCACGTGATTGTGTTTAACTTCATTAGATACCAGTGCAGTGCTTGATTTACAATTCCTACCTCCTATCTGGTCTGGAAGAGTCAACAAATATAAAAGCTATATAGTTCTGGGCTCATGATAATATTATTTGTTTCAGATTTATGAAGCTGTTTTTTTCTTTTTCTACCACCTACCTAAGGTGTGTGTTTGTTTTGTTTGGTTGGGTTCTTTTCCTTCTTCCACAGCTTGGTCCTTAATGTAAATCAAGAATAACTTAATATAGATTTTTAAGATTATAATATAAAAGGATAAGATCCTTCAAAATGATCTAAACTGGTGACAGAAAAGGTTGCAGTTAAAAACAAACAAAAAACACCTCCCCCCCCTTGCCAAAAAAAACCCGAACAACTAAACCCATCAAACAAGCTAACAAAAAAGCCCCAGGTTCCTCATTAAACAGTTGTTCAGATGTCATGTGCTGAACACGTTGTCATAATAGATATCTATGTAGGCTTATTTTTGGACATAGAGAGTAGAATGGTGGAAGTTTTACATATCATGGTTACAGTCTGAATTATTGCAGTTTTTGACTGGGAATGTCTTTAATGTGCATGGAGATACCACATATCAGTATAAATATAAGAGAAAATCACTAGGCTTAGTTTCTTTTCTTTTACATATGCTATTAGAATATATTTTGTTTGACAACAGTGGTTTAATAAAAATGACAGACAGGTCTTGGCCCAATTTTTAAGGTAAAAATGATGTAGTTGAATTCTACATTTTAGGGGGTTTTATCCCCAGGATTCTCTTTTTTTTTTTTTTCCTAATTAAAATTAATCCTACAAATCTGAAGTTAACTTACTTATTTTAGCACTTTATTAATCACTATAGTTCTCAGGACTAGAAAGTAACGGTGCTGCTGTGAACCACCTCAATAATTCATATAAAGATGGAAAAGTAAAACAGAATTTAATCATTCCAACTTTATTGCAAGATGCAACAGATACAGGAAAATTAGTTTAAATATTGTGGTGGGACAAAGTCAAGCAATTCTGGAAGTTGCACTATAAACTTTGCAGTGCTTTGGATTGCATTTGGCTGCCAGTTATCCTAATACACTGCCGAATATTTGATTTAAAACAAAGCAAAAGGGACAAAATTTCTAATAAATGGTTTATATGTTTTATATTACAGTTGTGGCTCTCAAGCCAAAAATACCTATGTAAGTGAAACCAGTTCCTTTTAATCAGAATGATACAGCATGTTTTCTCTAGCTTACAATTTATTGTGTTTTTTCCTGTAGATTTTAATATGGTGACCTCTTGTGACTACTTACTGCAATTAAAAAAATAAAAACCAAAGCAAATACATTGTTGTAAAACTAGATTTACGTTGTGAACATCAGTTAAAAGTTTTAAACCTACTGTAACGTCATTGAATGTTTCTCTTTCAGGCTTTCTGTAAATTTTCACAAATGTTTGTTTGATTTTTAGGTAATCATTTCAGCACAAACATGATGATGTGGTAGTTACTCAGTATCGTCTAATATTATGTCACCTTCAGGTGATTTTTTTTTTTTTGCTTTTTTAATATTAAAAAACCCCCACAATTCAGTGCATAAAGTAATTAATAATCACTGAAGTATCAAAGCCATCTCGAGTCTTGGTTTACTTCTGCTCCCCCCTCCCTGGAGCGTGATATCTTTACAGTGGAAGCAAGCCCTTTTCTTGTTTGAAGGAGTTGCTTTCCAAGTAAGGCAAATCAAATGCTGAGTCTTACATAATTTAATCATTAGGGATTCCCACCACCTCCCTCCAGTTAGAGTATATCCTCTTGATACTGTTTGTTGTACTTACTTGGACTACATACTATTGGTGAAACACTCCTTACACGTTTCATCACATTTTAGGACTTTTGTTGTAAAAGATAAATGAAATGTTGGAAAACTGGGTTTGAGTAGAGTGACTTAAACCAGTTATATATTGAAAAAGCATAAGTCTTTAAATATTTAAGTCAAAACCCCTTGCATTTAGTAAAAATTAACTGGCAATGGACATTTCATTAATTCGTACTGGTGGGTAACAGTAGTGAGGTAGAGACTACTTTTTGGGTGTGGACTTCTAGTACGTGGGTTAGAAAGTGCTACACCATGAAGCTTTGCCCTCTGTCTTAACAGAACAAAAGTGAGAATTTTATTCTTTAGAGTAGATGTTTACATTAAAGGTTTATATCTAAATCAATGTCTGCTATTTCTGCCCATGGATTAAATAACAATAATGAGAGAATTTCCTAATTCTTTACATGAGTCAGTCCCCTTAAGGACTCAACAACTTTTTGAACTCTTGAAATAATTTATTTAGATCCTGAACACAGGGTAAGAATTGTATTAATGTAAATTGTCCATTGCTCAATGCAATATAGGGTTTGGGTTTTTTTGTTCAATAGCAGGCAATTTGCAGATGTCTATATAAATTGGCTGGCACTTCAGAGTCATAGGTTTGGTTGGAATGGACTTCACTTCAGGTAGTGTTATTTGTAGATGGACTACCCTTGGCAGATGCTTGACTCTTCTGTTCTTAAAACCTCTAGAGAATTAACTTTCACAGGTTTCCTTATGTACATACTTGTTTCAGGCCTAAGCTTGTTTTGCTGCTTTTATTCTCCAGTTGTTTTTTTGTTAGGGTTTTTTTTTTTCCCATCTTCATAACGGTAATTTTGTACTAAAAGACACCTATAGTTTCTTAATGCAAATTTTTAAAAACACCCTGTAACTCTCTTTAATGGATTTTTGTCTACAGATTACTTAAAGTGTAGCATTTAATTGGGACATTAGTACTCTGAGGCTTTGAGAAAGGACAGAGTAGTTGCTTCCCTGCATAATAACACTTGTTTTACTAAAGCCAAAATGAATTGTAAATATTTGACAGCATTTGGTTTGCTCATATAGTTTGTATTTCACTATGTTCTCCAGACACATTCTTTTGTGTAGTACCACTTAGTTAGTTATTCCCAGTTTTAGATTTGAGCTCTCCTTCAGCTGAACTTTGCCTTGTCAGTGTCAGGCCATCTCCTCCGTGTGTCCTGATTATTTGAACCCTTGTCCAGACCTGACAAATGCTTCAAGCCCCCAACGATGATGTCATCTGCAAATATTAGGAGTGCTGAAATAAGCTACAACTGTTACTTTTAATAATGTATCCTTTCATGTTAAGCCAACATACTGTCTCGCTTTTTGAGGACTTTATTTTGAAAAGTGAACAGTAAAGTAAAATTTATTTTTCAGAGCAAAGTTTTCATTTGCTTTTAGTTCATAAAGCACTGTTTCCCAGGTCATTCTATTTATTGTGAGAGCTCTTGCCTTGGGTATCTAGTGTTCTGCACAATGTAGTTGGGGCCACTATTTTCCAGAGTGAGCAATCTTCTATTCAGATTAAGTATTTGGAAAGTACTTCTGCTTATGTAGTAGTATTTTTAAAGTAGCTTATTCCTACAATGAGAAAGGAAAATGGTAAGACTCTTCAGTCAAATTCTCTTATAACATGAATCACTCACTACACTTACACTTGTTGCAATAATCTTAAGTATATGAAATGCTTTTTTTTACAGGTGAGCTCCTAGAAATTATTTTGCTGATACTTCTGGTTTGCAGAATAGCTAAAATAGGGGGAAAAGAAAACCTGTGTGATTATATATACTTAATACATATTTGCTGTCTTTGTTCATAAACTGCTAGTCACAAAAGCTGGTAATGAGAATAGCAATGGTCCTAAATGTCAAATAGACAGAACCTTAACATGACTTGTGGTGGCTTTGCTACAAGGAAGCTACAGGACTGAGTTATGTGCAGATCAGCAATGCTGATTTCTTACTGGAGGAATTTTAGTATTTTCTGCATGATCTGTACTTCATTCTGTATGGCATGGTAGAGAAGTATCTTAACAGAAGTGGTAACCATTTGGTTCTGGTGTATCAGCAATACTGTTTTCAGGGTGTAAAGTTTAATTTTTTTGTTTGTTTATTACCTCAAATTTTCATATTCTATATTGACTTTTAAAAGGGGTTTGGTATGATCTCCATTGATATCCATCTAGCCAAACTGCTAAGATATAGACCACATAAGTGAGTAATAAAATAGCTGGACCATTGACCTTGATGGGTGTACTTTACAGGACAAAGTTCAGCTGGCAGTCCATTACCCATGATGGAGCTTGGTACTGAGGACAGTACTGCTTAACGTCTTCATTAGCAGCCTGGATGATGGTATAGAGAGTCCTCTCAGTAAGTTTGCAAATGCTACCAAATTGGGCAATGTAGTTGATACACTGGATGGGAAGACTGCTATTCAGAGGGACTTTGGCAGGCTGACAGGAACCTTATGACATTCAGCTAAGGCAAATGCAAGTCCTGTACCTGGGAGAGAATAATCCTGTGTAACAGGACAGGCTGGGCAGTGATGGGCTATAGAGCAGCACTGCAGAAAAGACCTGGGGGGTCCTGGTGGACAAGAAGTTGAACATAAGTTAGCCGTGTACCCTTGTAGCAAAGAAGGCCCCCAGCCTACTGATGAACAAATGTGGAGTCAGAAGTTCCTACCCCCCCGCCATTTGTGGGGCTGCAGCTGGAGTACTGTGTCCAGTCTAGGCTACCCAGTACAAGGAAGGCACTGGCATACTGGAGCAAGCACAGCGGAGGGGTACCAGGATGATCAAGGGGCTGGAATGCTTCTCATGTTAGGATGTGTTTCTTCAGCCTTTAGAAGAGAAGACCAAGGGGAAAACTTAATTGCTGTGGGCAGTGTAGAGTTGACAAGAGGCAGACTTTTCATTGTGCACAGTGGAAGTATGAGAGGCTTTGGACACAAATTTCAGCATGGGAGACTCCAAACCCATGTAAGAAAAAAAGCTTTTAAACTTGAGGGTGATCAAACACTGGACCAGGTTACTCAAGTTGTAGAATTTCTATCTTTGGAGATATCCAGAACTCAATGGCCTAAAGCTGTGAACAACCTGCACTAACCAGACGTCCACTGAGTAAGGGTTGACTAGATGGCCTCTGGAGCTTCTTTCCAATGTGTGTGATTTTTATAAAAGAATAAAAGCTGTCTCAGTTCTTTGCCATTGCTTGTGAGCAGCTGAAGTCCTTCTGCTGCTCAGAAAAAAATGGCAGTTTCTTCTTGTACAGGAAGAATTGCCATCCCCAGGCTTTAGTTTAAAAATAATTAATTGATGCCCAGGAGTAAGTGACTGTTGAAAAGTCGATGTCAACAGCATGTGTTGCATCAGCTAAAGTCAACTGATGTTTTTGTTTCCTTTTGTGAGTTTGGGTCATGAAAGAGCATGGCAAGAATGACTCAGTTAAATCCACTTTCAGCTACCTTTCAGATTACGGCATTCATTTTCTTCATTACCTTAAACAAGATATTCATCATTAATTATGTTTCTTTTAATTAACCTACTTATAGCATAGAGCTCATGAATGCAGCAATAAAGATTTAAGCTGCCATCTACGTATCGGTTTTGTAGCTGTCTCTCAATGTTTAGTAGCAAGCAGCACATAGCTTTTCTACAAGAAGGAACCAGCCTTACTATAAAATAACAGTATGTAAAATGTTCTGAAAGAGTCTTTTAAATTAGCGTGGATACTCTTGTGCAGGAATACAGAAAGCTTTTGTTGTTGAGAATTTTGGTGACATTAAAGAAATGTATTTGGTGTCCAGAAACCTCAGGTCCTGATTAAGAGGGCCTCCCTGCTTTGCTCTCCCCACACCAGCCCTGCCATCCTTGTTTAAGACTTAGGGCTTTAAATCAGTTGCTTAAACATAGGTAACCAGTGTTATTTGAGATGTCCTGGACTGTCTTGGACATCTACGTGGACCTGGCAGTTATGGCACAGGGCATAGGAGAAACCGTGTGCCCTTCTGGGTGTCAGTCTGAGACCAGGCAGGTTGCCCTAGGACATTAATCTCAAGTGGCGGCGGATGCCTATGTTTAGATGACTGAATGTAATGCTAGGTAATATGACCTCTTACTAAGAAGTGAAGAATAGCTATTAAAACAAACTGGTGAGGCATTAAAATTAACCTCTTTTGTTGTTGTTGGTTGGTCAGGGGGGTTTTGGTGGGATTTTTTGTTTTCTGGCTAAAGTTAACAACCATGGGTATGCCTCTAGAGATCGCCTTCAGACTGTAAGGTGTGGGTTTTGATTCTCCATGTGCACAAGATTGTTGTCTTGTGTTGTGCCACAACTGAACTGAGTCTGTAAGGTGTGCTTTCAGGTAGAGATTCTCTGTGAAATCTTACTCGAGCAAGTCTTGAAACTGGTGCTGACTGACTGCCTTCAAATTTTCTAACTCGCTGCGTGCAAGTTGTCTCATGATCTTTACTCTGAAATCCCTTTGGTTATAGGGTTATACAAGATAGAAGTTAAGACATGGAACTGTTAGTAGCAACAGCCTAAATGCATATGCTATCTTTAAATTAAAAAGAATAATTTATTTAAAAATCATCCGTCTCCAAGACCTGAACCCAGCCTTTGGGGAGGATTTTTTCCTCTCCCACTTCTTTTGCCCACTCAGTTTTATATTTCTACTATTTCTTCTGTGCTGACCTTAGCTTTTGTTGTTAGGCAGTCGGATCAGGAAATTAATCCAATTTAATTTTTTCCCCTGTAACTTAGCTTATTATGTCTCTTGAAATATTAATAGTGTGCACATGCAGCCTTCTTCCTGATCTGTACATTGCAAGGTAGTATTTTGTTATTTGTAATACTTCTCCCATACAGGTAAGATTTAATAAAATTTTCCTATAAATCATATTTTGCTAATGCTGCTCTATTAGAGATGAATCCTTTACAGGAGAAAAAAACCAACTGTATTTATTAAAAAGCATGATTTTATTTCTCTTTAGCTGATAAACCAGCAGTATTCAACAAAACCTGCACTTTAAATAGTGGATTGATCTGGTACATGGTTTTAGTTCTTGGCATTTGTTTGACAGTTTTGTGCAGTCACACAGGAAAAATAGCATGCCAGAATGCAGCGCAGTAGGTCTACAGTTTTACTTGAAGATCAAATTTTAAAAAAAAGTATTTAGAACATGTAACTGAACACATTTGTATGTTTTTGTTTACTGCACGACTCTAAAGATTGACGTGTAATAAAAATGAGTGGTAATTATAGAAACTGCCACATGAGATTTATTTTTGGTTTAGTTCCATGATGCTATGGTTGATGAGCTGCTGAAGTTGGTATGCTATTTCTTTGCTCTTGATTGACCCTGATTTAAAAAACAAACAAACAAACAAAACCAACAACAACAAAACCAAACCAACCCCCCCCAAAACCCAAAACAAAACCCACATAACAAAATACCCACAAAAAAAACCCCAAACAAACCAAAAAGCAAACAACCGCCTGCTCAAAACACAAAAAGTCATTGAAATTAATTTGTCATTTTGCTTGCATTTAACAGACATCTGAATGCAAAAAACCAGGCTTTTCCTTAGAAGTGTGATCTTTGATTTTTGCTCTTAATTATATTTCAGCCCTATGATGTCTTACCAAAGTGATTTGTGATTTTAAACTTTAGGTACAGATATTAGACTAATTTTTTAATAGAAAATCTGCAATTTCAGAACAAGGAGGGAAAACTTGAGTGTGTAATCAGCCATAGAATTCAACTCCCAACAGTTAACTACAGCTATGGCTATGTAGTAGTTCAGCTATTGTCAATGATGTGTATTTCCATTTGTTTTTGGAGTTAAATTTGATCTCCACTGCCCTCTGTCTAAAAGTTGGCCTGGGTGGGGTCTTAGACTAAGGCTGATATTAGGGGCATTGAATGCCAGTTACGATGCTTAAGAGCATAGATGACAAACAACTTTACTGAATAATTTCAAACTTAATAGAACATGCTGTCTTGTTAGAGCCAAAGCTAGTTGTCAAGGGTGGGACAGTGTTGGTAATGACTATTTTGGTTGCCCTGTCATAGGATCTGAACCTGTTAGCTCCATCATCTGACCGTCAGGTAACTGCTGGTAGTTTAATTATGTGCTTTAGTTATGTTTCTAAAGAAAAATCAGTTACTGAAAGGAAGGTTGTATTTAATTGTAGCGAATAATGCACTTTAAAGGACATTGGTAAGGAATGCAGGGTGTTTAGTTTACGCACCTGTTAGCTTCATAGAGTAAGTTTGGTGGTTGTTGTGGTTTAAACCCAGCTGGCAGCTCAGCCCCACGCAGCTGCTCAGCCGCTCCTCCCTGGTGGGATTGGGGAGAGAATCAGAAGGGTAAAAGAGAAAACTCATGGGTTGAGATAAAGACAGTTTAATAGGGAAATCAAAAGCCATGCACACAAGCAAAGCAAAATAAGGAATTTATTCACTGCTTCCCCAGCCATCTCCAGGAAAGCAGGGCTGCATCACACCTAAATGGTGACTTGGGAAGACAAACACCATCACTCCAAACGTCCCCCCTTTCCTTCTTCTTCCCCCAGCTTTACATGCTGAGCATGATGTCATATGGTCTGGAATATCCCTTGGGTCAGTTGGGGTCACCTGTCCCGGCTGTGTCCCCTCTGGACTCCTTGTGCCCCCCCAGCCTGCTCGCTGGTGGGGTGGGGGGAGAAGCAGAAAAGCCCTTGGCTCTGTGTAAGCACTGCTCGGCAGTAACGAAAACATCCCTGTGTTATCAACGCTGTTTCCAGCACAAATCCAAAACAGAGCCCCATACCAGCTACTATGGAGGAAATGAACTCTATCCCAGCCCAAACCAGTACAGTTATATAACAGTATTTCACAGGAACACTGTCTTAGCAATTTTTGTTGTGTCCCTCCAGTAGTCAGGAAAGTCAGTGGTGGGAATGCACAGCATGGAAGAATGGAACTGGTGAAATCGGGAGAAGAATGACTTTAAATGACTGTGTAAAAAAGAGAGGGATATGTGCAGGTTTTTTGGTAGGCAGGAATAGCAGATTATTTCGTTTAGTAGAGAAAACACTCAAAATGGATTTGGGTCATTTTTGGGTACATCTGCCTTACTGATTGTGTTGCATAGAACTTCAGATCCAAAACTTCATTGTCAACACTTGGAGCGTACCACTTGCTACATGCATCAGAGATGTGGAGAAAGCTTATAAATGCTGAGACTTACTGAGCAATTTGTCCGTTAGCCTGTATCAGTGGTAGCTGGCTGTGGTGAAGATCAGCATCCCTCTCCGCTGCAGTCAAGTAACTCGGGCTGTTTAGTCCTTATATGCAAGCACTAGTAAGTTTCTATTGAGTAGGCTGTGCAGCATCTCTTGCAGAGCCAGTTGTACTCTGGTGTGTTTTTAGAGAGAACGGGTACATCTGCAAGCTGTAGGCAATAGTTACATAGTTTAAAATAAAAAATTTTTAAAGAAAAAGAAAATGGGAAAGTGTTGTGGTTTAACTAGGAAGACAGTTAACTCTATCCCAGCTGAAACCAGGACAGAAAGGCAGACAGACAGTGATTCACGGTTGTCAGATTTATGATAGAAAAGTAGATAATAAGAATAGGCACATGTAATTATAAGTAGCTGTTTGAAGCTTATTAAAACCATTTTTAAAATACTCAAGCAATATGTATTTTATGCAGGGCTTATAAAATCATGCTATTGTGAACTGGCTTAATGTTTTGAACAAGTGCTTGTATGGAATGTTGAATGAGCTTTTGACAGCACAAGTCCTTTTTGGATGGAGGGAAGATATTTTCAGCTGATTCACTTTGATTCAGTTTCCTATCTGTTTTCTTAAGTTGAGAAATTAATGGGTGGCAGTTTAACACTGGAACGTTTGCTCTCAGCTTTTCAGTGTGAGGAAAAAATAAGGTATGGAAGGCAGAGATCTGTTTTTTCTGATTAAATTCTTTAGATTTTGGAGTTAATCAATTAACTCGTTATGCAGTACTTGGATACAAAACATTCCATATCTTAAGCATTCATCAATTAACTAAAAGTGATTTTAAATTTCTTTCTTCTTAATTTTAATTGAATTTCTCTTCCTATTCTGAAACAATTCACTGCAGGTTGTAAGTATTTACTTATATCTTACTGGAAATAGAAAATGGAGGGTGACATCAGAAATTAAGAAGCTGAACTAAAAGCTTATCAATATCTGCATAGTATACCTTAGTTAGGAAAGCTTAATGGAAACATTTGCAAGCCAGTGTATTTTAATAAAAAAATAAGAAGTACCCTGTTTTCCTAATTACAGTACAAATGTAATACCTAAGTTTAAATGAAAGCTTGCAGACTTTAAATGAAAACTTGCTGATTTTTAGATTATAATAAAATTGGCAATATAAAACAACTTACGTTGTCTCTTAGCATTCTGTTCAGTGAGGAAAAAGTGCACTGGTCATGCTGTACAGCAAAGCGTAATTTCATGTGAACCCCTTCCTCCTGCAGTGTCCCTTTAGCATGGCAGTCTGCCCCTCTATTTCAGAGGTTTTAAAGCAAAAAAGCTAATTGATGCTCTGCCTAGACATTTAAAATTGCAAATAAATCCTCAAGTTACAAACTAATTAGCTTTGTTTTACAATGGTAAATAATACACTTCCAGCTTTCTTTAGTTTGATGCAAATTGGAGGGTCAATAAACCAATTTTTAAGTAAAGATAATTTTTAAAAATTTATTTTTAGAAAAAATACTTTTATCTTGGGAAAAACAAGGAAAGAAAGTGTAATTTGTAGTTGAAATAAACATCAGTGAAGTGCCCAGCCAAGGGACTTGATTTTAAGATATGAAAAATTCACATTCCCCTTGCAAACAAACAGCATCCTTATACTAGAGGTGAACTGTGTCAGATGAGCCAAGGTCCAACACAGACTTTATCCAACCTGTAAGCTTTCTTCCTGCTCCCAGAAGATAAATATTTGTCTTGGCCATGAAATGTCTTTAAGAGAAGGACTGAAATCCTCGATTTGATCCCCAAATCCTGTGGGAAGACAGAAGTTTTCAGTCAGGTAGGTTTTAACATTAGCTGAATCAGGAGGACGCTTCATACACAGCCTTTTAAACCAGTTGGGATTTCTTAGACAAGGGTAAACTAGTTGGAATTTCCTAGACAACCTAAACTCTTTGTTTTCAGGTAACTAGCTGTAATGTCCAGCTGAGTGGTAGTAAAGGTATGAATAATAAAGGCTAGAAGATCATTAGCAGGGAAGGAGATGAAGTTTCCTAATCCAATGGAGATTATAGCACTTTCTTTTCTAGTTCGTTAAATTACACCAGTGAGATAATTGCTTGACTGTTATTTGTTTTAGATGCTTTTCTTTGTAATTTGTTTCTTACATCTATGCTAGGTTTTCTTTTTGTTCCCTTCAATGTTATAATTTCCTGGACTTTTTTTCCTCATCTCAATTTTTAAGTTGTTAAATTGCTACTTGTCTTACAGTTTATAGGAGTTCCTACCACCAGAACTGACTGCGGTTCTTGTCCAGGGCCAAATAGTCTTTCGGTAGAGGCTTAATTTCTTTAAGTAAGTGGAAAAAGCCAATTTGCATTTTCTGCTCCAGATCAGAACTTTTTCTTTTGTCTTTCAAGATCTGATCTACTAACTTGTTAAAGTTGCTGGGTTTTTTTCCCCACAGGGAATAAAATGCTGTCAGTGTCTTAAAGTTAAAATTAGTTTTTTCTTTTACAGACTGAGACAACTATAGGCCTCAGTTCATATCAACAGAAAAGGTAAGCATGATTTTCTAAAAGTTTAAAACAGCCATACTATTGTGAGATTTGTGATATTTTTCATAAGAATAATAGTTTTAATGTAAATGAGATCAAATACAAATGTATAATTTTTCAATTATTTGTCTCAGGAAATTTAAACTGAAATGTAAAATAAGTTTTAATATTGGTCAGCCAAATCACTTCACATATGGAAAAAGAAATGGAAGAATTCTTTAATTCTCTTTGTAACATATACCACAGAGTAATTCTGTGTAAATGAAGACGGGGTAAACTGAGGCTCTGCTTGTAGATTTTTTTTTTATCATTTTACAGAAGTTTTATTGAGAAATGAGTGGGTTTGATTACTTGCTTCAAAATTTCTTTGGGTCCTTTTGAAGAAAAACTTTATGAAGTTACTTTCAATAGATTCCTCCCCGCCCCCTTGTCTGTCTGTTGCATTCTCTTTGCAACAAGTTTTGAAAAATCTCTGGAAGAAAAGCAACATCTTTCATTTTACACTTAAAATCCTTGATCCTATTTGTATCACTTGCCACCAGTTTCCTGCCCTCTGATTAGTTATGGACCTAAATCTTGCAATGTAAATCTTCTGAATTGTATGAAAATATTGCAGAATTTGGCTTTTCTAGTACTAGTTTTCTGAGTATACTTGGAATTCAGGGTTCTAGGGGAAAGAGTGAACATGAAGGTGCTGAAGAATCTTATGAGGATGTGGCAGGTCTTTCATTCCAGGTGAAATTAAAACATAAATTCAAATTATCTTTATTGTGATAATGTAAAAGAGTTAATATTATGTATTGAAATGAGGTAGTTACTTCATATTTTGATCTGAAGCTTGAGATAATTTGTGTACTATGGTAATGTGAATTTTGTCTATCTTGTGTTACACGACCTTCTCATTTGCTTTTTAATTAAAAAGTTTAGCTTCGTCATTCTGCATACAACTTGAAACTTTGTATTGCTGTACCTTCCCTGAATCTGTCGTCTTTCCCCTTCCCCAGCATTAGAAGCCCCTCTCTGCCCTTCAGGACTTCTGCCTGTTTATTTCTCATCTATGAAGTTCCTCTAATTAAACTTTCCACCTGTTTCTTTTACTAAACTATTTGTTTTCTACTTGCCTGTTAACATTGGATTAAGCAAGCAGAACATGCATTTCACTAAACTGCTCCCATAAGTAATCACTTCCAAAGATGTATTCAGTACTGGTTTCTCTGTTAACTGCTTACACATACTATATATACACCTCCATGTGTGTAACTGTACTGTGGTAGGAGAATGAATTACCACATGTAAAGTTACAATGCATTTAGAGTTACTTGAATATAATTCTCCTGTATGTAATCATACAAATCATAACATTTTGGTTAAGATAAAATAAAATAGTTTTTTAAAGATCAAATTAAAATGATGCAGTTTCAATAATTGATTTACTAGGTATTTTACCCATTTTGCTATCTTAAACTGCTTGTGTGAAGCCCTGTGCTCACTACCCTGTAGTGGACTCAGACTTTGCACGGCAGTAAAAGAATCTCTTCTTCTATGTTGAAAGATAAATAATATGATCCTTAATACTTCCGGAAGAACACAATCAAAGCAAATAGGTTACAGAGCAGTATAACTAATATTAACTTCCAAAACTTGCATTTCTGTAAGCGAAGTAGCTAGAGATAAGTGATCATTGTGTTCTTCCCTGTTATGGTTTGTAATATTAAATCAACTGAACTTCTGGTCATTCATAACTCACAAACAGCATGAGTGGTTTAAGATGGTAGTATCCCCGTTGTTGTTTACCTGTCCTTCTTGCCAAGGATTCTCTCTCCTGTGACAGAGAAAGTGAGTATGTGTGCCTGTGGCTCAGCTGCTGCAGTTCATGGTCCAGTGACTTATTTTACCCTGCCAGCAATGATGGGTTTGTACATGGATTGTGAACTGGTGGTGGTGTGCTGTGGGTTTTTGTTGCATTCTTCCACCAGCTCTTAGGGGATTGCAAAATGGTAGGGGACACAGCTGTGGACAGGAACTTAAACAGCTGTAGGTAAGTGCTGCAGTATGCCAGTCAGACTGCAAGTATGAAAACCTGAATTTAGGAATGACAATTGAATTTGAGAACCATGATTAGTGTATTTTGCGTCTTGGGTAGTGTCAGACTTTATGGAGATAGTTTAAGTGGAATATTATCTTGTTTAAATCATTGAATTTCAATGGCAGAAAGAAGGTGCCTTTATTGGGACCTAGGGATTATGAGCAATTTTTTTGTCTCCCAGGAAACAACTGAATTTGGTGGTCCCTGAGAACGAGACTGAAGACATGGATTAGATATGCTTCCAGGATTTTTTATTTTAATTTATCATCTAAGAGGATCACCTCCTGAGTTTGAAATTTCAATGTTCTAGAGTGTGTTCTAATAAAACACTGGCTTACAGATTTGAAAAATAGTCCATTCCACTTCAGAGCGCTGGTTTATTTGGGGTTCAATCACAATGTGATAAAGATCTGCACTGCAAACTCTTCAATGCCATATTACAAAGTAAATACCCAATTTGCTGTCTGTCCGTTTCCTTCTCTCTCCATCATTACTGGTTTTACATGGATCTTTTAAGTATTTTTCTAGGTGATATTTTTTTTTTCCAATGACGTTGCTAAAAAGTCTAGGTTCATTGTCCTTCTTAGAGACTATAATATCTTCTTCTTGGTATAGCTTGCAGATATTTCTTCCCTATCTAGGCAGTTTATTCGCTTATTTGATCTGCTTTTTAACACTAATTGGAAGGAGGGAAATGAACTAGCCATTTAATTTGTTTTGTTCTTGCCCATGGTCAGGTTACAGTGCATCTGCTCAAGCTTCTCTCTGTTCTTTCCCCACCCTTTCCCCAGACAACCCCCTCAGGAAGTGTTAGCTTTGAAGTTTAATGTCTGACATCATGAGTATGTTTTCTTCATGCAGGGTTAGTGTTGGCATACCTGAGCCAACCACTGGCTGGGTGTAGCTTATGAAAAACTTTTGTTGCTAGTCTTTTTATTCATCTACACTTAAAGCAGTGGCTACTGCCAGATATGAAAGTAGTCAAATGTTTTGTGGGAGTTCACTTTCTCACTGAGGCTGTGTTTAATACCCATATTTCTAAAATAATTTTAACTATAAAAATTTAAATAGTTTTTCTGTTATATGCAGCTCAGACTTATTTTTAAATATTAACAAGTCATGGATGTACCCAGGGAAATGTGATTGGTTATTCTTTTAGCCAAAAATGTTCTGTCTTTGAGGTGGCTCTTTCAAGGATGTTGTGGCACAAAAAGTACCCACTGTGAGGTATTTGCCTGTCATTTTAAAAATTCACGTGGTTATTTTTGGACACACTTTCATTTAATTTTGTGGTAATAGAAATAACAAAGTAGTGGCTTTCTAAGAGTTTGTGTTGCTAAATAAAATCATGAGATCTCTTGCTGTTTGACGATTTAATGCCATTGTCTTTATTTCTTGACAATTTGTGGCACAGGAGAGGAAATAAAACCCTTTAAACAACTGGAAAAGTAATGTGAGAAAAATACATGTAGAGTAACACTTAGACTTGAATCTTCCACGGTAGCAATTAAAGATAAGATCCCACAGAGCACAGACCTCCCCCAGAAATCCCAGACAGCTAGAAAGGTAAAGTGAGGCTATAGAGAAACAGTTATTGCCCAGCTTTGCAGAAATCTTTAAATACTATATTTGACAAGCATTTTCTTAATCTCCAAATGCAGAGATGTGTATGGATTATTTAAAATTGAGTGCCTAGTACTTTGTGATAAACAGCAAAACATTATAGAAGTGCTGCAGAATATCCCTAAACAGAAGAAAATTGTGTCTTATCACAGATGGACATCCATATCACCTACAGTCTTTCCAGGCATTGATATTTTGACCATCTTTATACTGCATCTGTGACTAACCTTATTAAGACATGAAGTTGCAGTTCAGTGAATTGCATCTGGTAGTAGGTTGCTTCTGGGTAGTAGCAGTACAGTAGTTAGTAGCTGCGGTAAATGCCCTCTCACTTGGATGACAGAGTGGATGGTATGGTGAGGGTAATGATTGTGTCAGGGGCTGTGCATAGTTCATTCTGAAGTCTTATTTTTAAAACCAAAATCCTTGCAGAAGGGAAAAAGTGTCGGGACTGTCTTAAATCATCAGCAGGAACTAGTCATTCCTGGTTCATAGGTTCACGTGACTCCTGGCCAGTTCTTGGTCTGCTGTAGCTTGTTGGCAGATGTCAGTAGTCTTCTCTCATTCACATGCATCTTTTCATGTTGTTCTTCTTGACTTTGAAAGTTGGAAAACTTGGAGGGGTAGGGAAAGGAAAATGTTTAAATTCTGATATAAGACCAGGAGCCATAGCTCTACATGCATACAGTACTAATTAACTTAAATGTCATTATGCTGTAAAGTTGCCCTACCCGTGGGAGTATCCAGCCTTCAGTGAGCAAGTGCCCAGCAGAGCAGACATTAACATCTTTTTGTAAGTCTGCTACAAGTTGACTCATGTTGGACCTTTCAGTAGGCGAAGTTTGGGAATTCCAATATTGCTTGTTCCCATTTGAATCTTATTACAGTTGTTGCTTTTATTCTAATAACTGGCATTCATTATGATGTAGCTGCCTTTACCAACCTTTAGCCTTTTAAAATACTGTGTTGTCTAAATGGCTATCCAGGATAATACAGCTATGCAGTCTGAGAAAATGTTGCTTAAACTTTTCATGTATGTGGAGAACTGTGTATGTCCTGATTGTTCAATTTAGGTCAGTTACTCTTAACTGTATTCTCAATGCATTTGAAATAAAGATGTTCATTATCGCTTTTGTAAATACTGTAAATATTTCTGGTAACTTTTCCGTAAAAGGAATTGATATGTCCTTTTACCAATAATTACCAATAAAAAAAAGAGGTGCTGGCTGACTGTTCAGAGTTTTGAAATTGGAAGAAACCGACAGAACTATTTTAAAAATCATTATTGAAGAAGGGTAGTTTCTGTTTAGTGTTATCTTGACAATGGAGGCATGTGAGTTTTTTGTCCTTTCCAGTTTAAAAATGCACTCTAAATGTTTTTAAAAGTGGACCATAAACTTTGAAAAGTGAGGTGATCACTTTGAACAGTTATTATCAATTTGTTTTATCCTTTCAAAATATCACTGCTAATATAATTTTCCAACTTTACTCTCTCACGTCCAGTGTCTTTATAAATTTCATTTTGTTGAGCACTTTTTCCACGAGGTTTGATTTTAGCCTGAGAAAGTATACCCAAGTTCTCTCTTATTTGACAACCATAATGAGTTGCAGCAGCACTTAATAGTAGCAAAAATTGTAATTTTCTGTAGATCTGAATACAGTTCTTCCTATTAGGGTCTTACACCTTCGCTTCTACTGTTTTGTGATGTATATATATACACACACATATATACACACATGCATGTGTGTGCACACACACATAAGTATACACTAAAGCTGACTGTACTATGCCTACTCTTGCCTCAATAGTGTTTTACTTTTGTTGTGTGGATAAAGCTATTTTTAACAACTGAGTGCTAAGTGGTATTGAAGAGGCTTCAACATCCAAACCTAGAGAGCTGTAAATTGATCAGCGTGCATAGATCTACCTATTACACGTGTATTATACTTGAAGTGTGATGATTCAGTTGTGGAGTACTAGAGTGAGTCATTAAGACATTTTATTTTTATTAAAAAAGCTGTTGATTTGTTACACTGTTGTCATTGCCCAGATCAGTGCTATTAGAAAATACAGTTAAGGTTTCATACCCTAGTCTTAAATTTTTACTCCTGTAAATAGCCTCCTTGTTGAAGTAGTTCTGGAATATGGAAAGATATCTAAATTTGATCAAGAATTAGTTTTTCTGGAAGTATGCTGGATGGAATTAGATTGAGTCCAAGGCCTCAGCTTTCATAAGGTGAGCCACCTGTGCCTGTCCGAGGGCATCTTCCCTCTCCTGGCTTCTCCCTCTGTTGAGGCAGAGCTGTGTGGTTCTGCTGCCCTGGCTGGGTTTGTGGAGCTGCATTTGGCTGCAGCTCTGGTTTTGGGTGTCTAGAATTGATACAAAGTCAGAAAACAAGGATCTAAACCAAGAGTGCTATTTTAGTGTAAGAAACAGAAGCATTTAAAGAAGAAAGCAAGCCATTGGTCTTGAGCCATTCTTTAGCCTTTCCTGTTTATTTCTTTTTACATTATTGTCTCCCTGTTTTATGTTTTATTGTATGAATATAATTTTTACTCAGCCCAAAATAAAGCATTACTGAATTATAGAGATACTTAAGTGTAGTCACAGTCACATCATTCTGAATAAGAAAATGTTTCAGTCAACAAAGCTGCTTTGTATTTTTTTCTTGTAACTTATGTTGTGGGTTATTGATTGTGCTCTATATAACTGTACTGGTAAAATAAACAGTAGTAGAGAATGTTTCTAGATACTTTGTTGTCTTTGCTGCTGGATTGTTTGAGTGGTATCTAAGTTTTAGTTTTCATCTACTAGCATTCTCCTAAAGACTTCTCAGTGGGAGGTTAGTATAGGCAAAGCTAAGGAAAGTTTCTAGAGCTGAGTCGCTGTCTACTGGAGATTATGAGTTTTTAATAGCACAGACATGGGCTGTTTTCTCCTCTGTAGCCTCAGTACCATCAAATGGGTCCAAGATTGTTTATGTCCTAGTATAGATGTAGATAGAAACTCATAATGCATATGTAAATTACTGTTATACATTGAGGAAGATGTTTGGATATTGCTATGAAAGAGGAGATAAACCTATTTAGCTTACTGTTTCATTTAGCCATGACTATGTAGAGGAAAACTAACACTTCAATTATGTCCATTTCCAAGATACATACTCTTGCATAACCTTTCTTGGAGAGACCACATAATCATGTAAGTGGCTGGTAAAATTATAGTAGTCTGACTGGACAAGTTTGTCAGGCAGTTTCTTCTTTTGAATTAGTTGTTCTATTATTAGTATTAATGAACACTTTGCTAAGAAAGGGCAATTTGATATGGGGAGGGAGCAAAAATGTATCATTTAACAGTATCTTTTACAGGATTTTAATTTTTCTTGCAGTGTATCCCTGTATCGGGGAAATTGCCGACCTCTCCGGTTTGAGCCACCAATGCTGGATTTCCATGAACAGTAAGTTGAAAAGTCTTTTGACCTGTTTAGTTAGACAAATGGAAAAAAAAACATCTCAAGAGCATTTAAAACTGATGGAGAAGGTTGTACACATAAATTGCATTGATAGGTTGTCTGTAAGTGTAGTTGACCTACTTGTTCCAGAGAGCCGGTGTACTTGGTCTTAAACATCATGTAGTGACCTATCAGCTGCCATGGTTTTAGTAGCATAGGTACTTGTACTTACTTTTTAGGTACTTGTACGGCTGCTCTGCAGAGTGGAAACAGTTTTAAGTCTGGAACTTAACGTGCTGAGGTGAGATTACCTTTCTGCTTGTACATAACCCATATCAGACAGCATTTATTCTAGTATATTCATTTTACCATTGCTTTGGTGGGGAAAAAAAACTTTGTCAGTGAATCTGCAGTTATTAGAACAGTTGTGAAAATAACAGCCTCAAGGAGAACAAACAGCCTTCAGGAACCTAGCTCTGTGCTCCACCTTGCAGCTGGTTGCTGTTTTGATTCTCAGTGGCTGAATGTAATGGTTTACAGCAAACTTACCTGTGACTTCTCTAAAAGATAAAAGAAAGATAGGAGGAAGGGAGTTTAACAATTTCAACAATGTACCTGTTTGTAATCAGTTCCTCTGAGAACTACTTCAGTCTTAACTTTTCCTACCAGTAACTGGTTCCTCTGTATAGGTACCTACAAACATTGTTCTTGTTAACAGTCAAAATCAAAAATCAGTTCTGGAGTTGGTGTACATGGATGCAGCCTCAGTGCATGTTTGATACAACATGGTGTATACTTCTGTGTTTCTGAAATAAGAGAGGCTGTAACTGTATATTGTTTGCATAGAGTAGTTTTCCAGAAAAAACCTTTATACAAAAAAAAATATGTAATGCCACTAAATAGCAAAGCTCTATGAAAATGCCTCATTTTATAGAATTTATTTGTGCGCAGTCTAATAACATTGTAACTGTTACTATTATGTAAAGACATAATAAATCACTCTGTCCCTTCTTCCTTATTCCTTCAAAATTTCAGATTCTCTAGCTTTTGGTGTTGTGCGTTTTCATTGTTTTGTTTTTTGTAATGTCAGTAACTGGTCCTAGATAAGAGGATGTTGAGCTTCTAAATTGAATAGTAAAATACCTAGTCATAAGCCCTGCTCTACTGCATCTTTGCTATAATTAAATTAGGTTATAGTTAACAAATTAGTGAGTGCAGTAAAAACTCAAACTTGTAGAGCAGTTTGCTTCTTGTTAGAGTTACTGTAAACTTACCTGTTGATTTGGTTTTAAGTGATTTTTCTCTTAAAAATGTAGAAATTTTCAGTTCATACTAATAACAGAATTTGACATTGTATTTTGTACACCTTTTTCTAATATGAATAAGGTGTTTTGTTGAAGTGCTCTGAAATGTCTTGCTTTTAAAAGTCATCTATAGTTTGCATGCTTATCTGAAGAAAGCTACATGTACTTCTTTGCTTTGTGGATTTCCAAAGATGCCTTTTTTTTTAATTTTTATTTTGCTAAAAATAGATCCCAGACAGGATCATAAATACTTTAAGCTGTTCTTAGTACTATTTTGGCTTTTAGGTAAGCTGTTCTTGTCAGAGCTGAAAGCATTGAAGAAATAGTGTAGATCTAGTATACTGTCAAAGTAGTGCAAATCTCTTACTTTTAAGAAGGGTTCTTTACAATAAGTTCAGAACTGCAGTGGGGGTCACTGCCTTCTATCAGTTAAAATAAAGAACCTGTGTGTTAGATCTTGGTTCATTATGTGTTCTATTTAATTTTTTTTCTAACAGCATATGATAATTAATTTTTCTGTTGTAGTTTAGGTCACAATCTCAGGCAGAAATTGTCTTTTGATTTATTAAACTTCAGTAAGATGTCAAAAACAGTTTTAGAAAAGGTTTAGATATAGAGCCCCAAAGTTCATTTTTAAACCTGTACTTAGGAATTTAAATAAAAGTGAACCAACTCTGAGAAATGGTGAGTAACTCAACCTTATGGTGGGAACAATCTGCAGGTGCCAAGCTTCTTGGAAGTCAAATAAAGCAGATTGAAGCTTTGGGCTTTTTTGCCTTTTAAAATAGGGTTTTCACATTCAAATTCTGGCTTTTCTTTCTTTGGTAATAATGATTTTTAGGAAAGGCATAAAATGCATATTTAGTTTCTGAATAAGTATTGTACCTAAAAGGTGTTTTGTTAACAGGTAGCATTTAGTAGAGCAATCTTATTCAAAGTTCATGTCTATGCTGAGTTATCAACATGTATCATTCCTAGGCTTAAGAAAGTTACAACATCTAATTTCACTTGTAAGCTAGCCCATTCTTCCTGTGACCTTTTTTGTCTGCCAAGAGTGTGTGGGTTTAATCAGATGTTTCAAAAACATGCCAACTTGAGCAGAAATAATATTTATTAAAAGTTATTTTATCTAGGGATCTCAGAAAATTAAAGTCAGTATTAAGTTGATAAATAGGTGCTGTAGACAATTACTGTGTTTCACCTGGGGACGAGATTACAGTGGCCTTATACATCTTTTTTATAACAGTTGGGGGGTGTGTGTGTTAATGCTGTTTTAATATAGAATAAGCACTACCATAATCTACCACTTTGAAGGCAGTCCAGGTAATCTCACATTTATCAAAGGAAATGTAAATGTATGCTGTATGTTAGGATATGCAAATCGTTAGCTCACTTGAAGAGATCCCAGATGTTCTCTGTATACATTAAACCTCTGGGAATGGGGTAGAACTGAGGCAGTTTCTCCCATATCACTGTTCCAGGGGGACTGCTTGGACTAAGTGGAATACTCATTTGGTTATTTAATGTGCAAGCCTCCTGCTTGTGTTTCTGAAGCAATAAAAGCCTTCCTCTGGTACAAATTCTGCAACATGTTAGATATTGGAGATTTGGGGTTTTAAAGTAAACAAAGCAGCAGAAAAACCTCCACCCAAAACCAACTCCACAACTAGCTGCCTTTATTCCTAGCTGTGTTTTCTTCCTTGTAATCTCTTTTAATCTGTTACTCTCCCCTGTTGTTAAATGGGAATGAAATAATTGAGGTGTTCTAACATACAAACAGTAACCACTACGTCGTCATCCATACATAGCTTTGGGAGTTGGTTGCTCAGAGGCTATTTTGGCAGAACAGTCATTAACTGTATGGCTTTCTGTGTTTGAGACAAGTCTTCATATTGGAGCTCTTGCAGGTGGCCCATCTGGGTGAACAGTGAAGAATACTCTTGCAGGGCAGTTTATATTCAGTTCTTCCACCTGCCTTGTGGGACAGCTTGAATCTTCATAGATCTTGATACATTGCCTTCATCTGTGTTAATTCAACTCTGACTATATCAAAAGTAAAGTTTGTAAGTTCTTCACAATTTTTTCGGTAGCAGTAACTTTTGGTAGTGGAGCATAGGTATTGAGTATTTTAGGATATTAACACAATATCAGCTAGAGCTGCTTACCATCTAGATTTTAAAATGTGGAATTATTTTAAAGATGAAGCTGACATCTTACTCCTGCTTCATAGAAATGACTGGTAGTGTACAAAATACTTTTAGCAAAAGTAATGTTTTAATCCTTGATCAACATATACTTCTCTGGTGAATGGAGGTTCTTGCTTCACTCAATTTGAACAAGGTTCCATTCTCTAGTCAAAGTTTGGCCGTTGGTAGGACAGCATTCTGAAAAATCTGTCTTTTGGTTTTCTCTTTATAAACAGTCTTGCTTTGCATTTCCTTTGAAATGTTTTCCTTGGGGTTTTTTTGTAACACTTTCATGTTTCTTATTTGTGAGCTCTAGTATTTGGCAGGATATTCTATGAAAGCTTGAGCTGACCTTGAAAGCAATTGCTTGGTAATGCTCAAATATTTGAGACCTTCTTGCAGGTCTTGAGACCTTATGTTACTTCGAGTAACATAGGGTTAGCATAAGTTTAGCAAATTGGTCTATTTTCTTCAAGAACTCCAATCTCTTAACAGTAAATAGTGGAGAATTGTAGCAACTGGAGAGTTTATCCAAATCTCTAGTTTTCTTACATTTTAAACAAGTATATTTACAAATGGTGAAAGGACCTATAAGGTACCTATAATGTGCAGCCAAATATTTACACAGTACAATTGATACACTTCTAATGTATGGGAGTTTGAGATTGTTGGTGTTTTTAAAAAATGTTGCAAAAGGAAATTTTTATTTCCCTTGGAGTTTGTTAAATGTAACAACTGTTGACAGTAAATTGATATTTAGTCCAGATCTACCTCTGGTTTTGGTCGCATCTCATGTTAGACTGCAAATGCTGCCTAAGCAAATAATAGTTTATTACTTTCTTAGATTCATTCAAATCACAGTTGATGACATGATTGGATAAGATTCTACTACTGGTGTTTTGTCTATGGGGTTTTGCTAACTGTTTGGAAAAGATATGATTTGTTGTATGGGATCTAAGTTAGATTTCTAACATAAAATGGGGTGTTTGCTCCATTTAGTATGTTACATGGACACTAAATTTTGTCAAGTGTAATATAAAAGAAATTTCTTGATTTGTTGAAAGCCAGTGAAATCTGGAAGCTGAGAAACAATTGGTCTATAGGCTAGTGCATATACAAAACTAATCCCCTTCTCTTTTCATTCACTTTTTCAAGTTAGAGACACATTTGCATTCTCAGACTTATGTGCTTCTGTTACTCTAACTTAATTAAAGCAGCAACTTGTCTGTTTCACTCAACCAGTGATGCATACAGTTTCACGTGAAACAGGAAGAATTCTGTAGTCACTAATTCTCTAGTCTGTACATCATGCAGGCTTCCTTCACGTAAAGGACTAGCATTTTCTACAGGATGGGATACAAAAGGCATTTCCTTTCAGTATCTATAGAGGTAACCTTGTAAGACCAACTCATTTCATTTCATTAAAAGTATCTGGATACAAGTCAACACCCAAGTTCTTATTGATGGAGCTCTCTCTGATCCTCTGGATGGTTGAGGAAATTCCCAAGCTGCATATATTTAGAGGCTAGGAGAGTTTTCTGCGCACCTGACTTTGTATGCTTTCCACATTGTTACACTTCTACCTTCCAGGCATCTGCTACTCATTCCTGTCTGACCCAGGATACTGATTTAACCCACGTGAAGCTTTTGATATGCTTTGTGACAACTGGTCTTAAGATTGTTTCAGCAGTTGTCAAAGATGCTAAAAGGAAAAAATACTTGGGGAAAAATGTGTTAAACTCTCAAATTTATGAGGAATTTACCTGAATTGAATCTTGAGTTTGTTTATCTATATTCCCAGCATTCCAAAATGTAAGTGGGAAGCTGTTGGTTGACTTCAGTTCTCTCTCCAGTCTCATTAGAAACAATAGGAGACAGAAGAGGAAGAATGTATCTGCTGAATTTATATCCTTTGCTTTTCAGTAATAGATTAGTATCAGTTTTCATAAATCAAGTGAGCACTTTACAGGGGTGTCTAAAGTATATGCGGTAAGAATAAATGTAATTGCTCTTTTAAAAGGCATTTTCTCAATCCATATTTGCTTCCCAGTGAGTAGCTAGATATTTTTGCAAGTTAAGTTTTGAGCCAATGAATCAAGGGCTCATCTCCCCAACTTTTTGCAGGAGGTGGTTTCCTTTTTTAAAATAATCCACCTCTTGATCCCTAGAGCAGGAATGAATTCCATTACAAGGACATGCTTACAATACACTGCAGATATTAACTCAGACTTTGGAAAGTTGCAGCAGTAAAGAACGTGAACACAGTTGTCTTTACCCATTTGAATAGGCACCTCACCCTTGTTAATTACCATCTTTGCATCTAGGTTGTGGTATCTGGTTTTTATCAGTGTAGGTGGAGCTAGCATTATGCAGGGACAACAGATTAGGAGCAAAATCTTAAGTGCTTTGACAGTTCATGTTTGCCTGAAGGTGTATGTCTGCACCAGCTTCTTGCAATGAAAAATGCTAGCTGAGACTGCTCCAGGAAATTCTGCTGTAAAATTTAATACCAGGTAACACTATACTTGTTCAGATCATTTTGGCTTGATAATCTGCAGCCTGGAGAGCATCCCTTATGTGATTATTGCTTGGGATGTAGGTTCATTAAAGGTGTCTGGTGCACACTGCTTTACCTGGATTTTACCATGTCTGATAGCAGAAAAAACAAGTGAGGTTTGTCCTATCTCTGTAAATTTGGCTACCATCAAGCTTAAAAAATTTAGGGAAAGCTGTGTCTGAGCAAAACATAATACTAGACTCATTGTTTCAAAATCAGAATGGTCAACAAAATAGTAAAATAAACCATAGTCCTAGCAACAGAATTCCTTTTTAGTGACTTCTGCATTTATCACCTATAATTATACTGTGGTGGTTTAGTCTGGAATCTGAAGTTAGTGAACTGTGATGTCTGTCATGGCTGCTTCCCTACTAGTTGTTTTTTATAAGCTTTAGCCTCTCAAATATAGTGTGTTATATTCCCCTATTTTCAGAGCTGAAAAAGCGTAAAAAGTCTTAAAATGTCGTTAATATTTGAAACTTTTCCTGGGATAATGAGTCTTACTTCCAAACTACTTTTCTGACAGGAACAGGCTGGCACTTTATTTTTATTGCCGGTTCATTCAATGTAGTTTTCTTGGCTTTGTGGTGTTTTACACATTATGCATCATAAAAAGTATCACTTAAGTCAACTATGATCTTAGGTTTTCTGGCTGGCTGTAGAGACCGCAGGTGATAAGCTACTCATGTCGTTTGCTCACACGTAATACAGTGCTTAAAATCTACCTCATCTTCTCTTGCTTCCTGCTGTTGTGGTTGGTGGGAACTGTTCTGCTTGATTCTTGTTTTCAGCTCCTAAGCTCCTCTTACAAAGACAGGTTGGAGTGCATTGTAATAGAGGAGGAGTATGTTTTCCCCTTCTTGGGGAGCTACTGAATCTGATCTGGGGAAGAGAAGTATCCAGAAACTGCACTGTGGCAAGCAAAAGAGTTGCAACAAGGTGCTGGGAGGACGTCTTCCACTGAGGAGAATAAGAAATTGCAGTGAGAACTAGGGAACAGACAGCTGATCCTCAGGAGAGACTGAAAGAGCTTTCTTAATGTTAGAGGAGTTGGACTCTTTTTTTTTTTTTTTTTTTTTTTTGGTGTTGGTAGAATCAGAGAGTATTTGTTTAAGGCATGACCGCTTTCTCTAAACAACAAATTCACTGCGAAATTGCTGACTGTTATAAAAGCTTGCTTATGCCTTTCACAGTTACCAAAGCAGATAAAATACTCAAGCCCATCTGTACTGATGTCAGTGACGGTGTGTTTGAAGCAGTGGGTTCAGGATTCAGGGAGTGCTGGGTAACTCCATATCAGCCTTTCTCAGCTGTGTTTTTGTGGGTGGTGTTTTTGTTTGGGTTTGGTTTTGGGTTTTGGTGGGTTTTTTTGCTGGGTGTGGGGTAGAGATGGGGAACTTTGGAGGGCTGTTTGATTCCATTGATCAACAGTGTAGCAGTTGCAGCAGTTAATGCAAAACATCACAGGTGATAAACCGTTTCCCTTTCTAATATCCCCATCTATACTGGCAACAGATACGAATACTTTTATGTTATGGTTTAACCCGGATGTTAGGTTTTGTATGGGTTTTAAAAGGTGGGGAGATAAATTGTCGTCTTCATTACTAGTTAAGTTAGAGAAGTCAAAATGAGATTTTTTTTTATTTTTTTTTTTTTTATTGACAGTGAAAGAAGGATCAAATGTTTGAGGGAGACATGGAATTAGGAGGACTCAGCAAGCAAAGCAAAGAGATTTACAGCAGTAGAGTGCAGATATATTCTACTGTTAGTGATGATGCAGTTTACTGAAGGTTAATAATTGTTTCTTTGAATTAATATCATTGGTCTTTAGCATCTATCTGTTTAGCCCATGTTTCATAACTAGGAGATTCTGTCTGTTACCACAATCACTTTGTAAATTGTGGTATAGGTTGATTACTGTCAATAAATCTTCCATTCAATGCAACCTTTAATTTACAGCAAACCTATGTTGCTCTATCTATTGAGACACGCCCCCCTCCAAGTTGAAAAACCATGCAACTACAATAGTGCTTATTAATTTGGCCTGATAAAGTTAACAGAGGATGGCAGAACAACTGCCTGTTACTGGTCGTCATCACTTCAGGTACTACAGATAGTAGTTCTTAGCAATTGTTTTGCAGTACTTGCAACGTTTGGAGAAGGTGACATTGGAGGGAGTGCTACGTGGATACGTGTAGCCTGAAAGTTAAGAGTTAACTATTTTGAATTCCAAAACTTAATTTGGAGCAAACTGTAATCTACATGCTTTATTAGTGCTTTGGTGCTGATGCTTAACATATATGTGATAAAAGGCATGAAAAAAATTCTGAAGAGATACCAAAGTCTGAAAAATAATTGGTGAAACTGAAACATTTATTGTCACGTCAGCTGTTGTAAGCAAAAAGGAGCAAGCTAAAGCTTGGGTGGAATAAATTGTTAGCATGTCTTGTTACTGAAAAAGTGTGCTGTTGTTTAACTGTTTGACTTCTGTGGTTTAGACTTGTAAATTCTAGAATTTATCTCAAGCATTTCTTATTTTTTTTTCCTTAAGGTATGAATTCAAATGCACTATACAAATAAAATAGTTGTTGCTGCACATGTCTGTGTACTTAATTCTGTAGACCATATTATAAAATATAATATCAGAAAAATTCTGGGTTCTAGGTAAGACTACTTACAGTCTATCAGGAAAAAAATTGTGCTTAGACTTTTGTCTAGAGTGTGTTCTGTTTATTTTAAGTTGTTGTGTGCAACTTTCTTAAGATAACTACTTAGAGTTCTAGGACAGGAATAGAAAACTTTGCCTCTTCTGACTCTGAAGTAAAACCCTGAAAAATAGAATTTCGTTTTGGATAGGTGTCATCTTAGAGGATGATAACAATGTTAGGTAAGCCTTCAGGAAAAGTAATCAATAAAAAAAAGGAAAAGATGTTAACTAAGTAATTCTTCAAGGTAGAATTTATGTATGTTACTTGAAAAAACATTTAATGCAAAGTTCTATTGTCAGTGTTTATCACTGTTATGTTCCTATCTGGTTTAATGGGACAAAGCCCAATGCTCTATTTTCTATAATTCTAACACTTTAAAAATATTGTCTCTCTGTTTTGACAGGCCAGTTGGAATGCCAAAAATGGAAAAAGTTTACCTACATAACCCCAGCTCAGAAGAAACAATTACGTTAGTATCAATATCTGCTACAACATCACATTTTCATGCATCATTTTTTCAAAATAGGGTAAGTTATTCTGCTTTCTCAAAATTAGTTTTTTCCTTCCCCCTTCCCACCCCAAATGGGAGCTTGATTTCCCTCCCTTCTTTAAATGAGGTACTTACTGCAATAATTACGTACCTAAAAGTATTAAGATACTGCAGTTCTTGATTCTCACATCAGTTACCAAGCAAATTTGAACTGAGCACAGAAAAACACACAAACTCTACTAGAAGAGGAGTGAAATACTGCATAGGAGTTCTGACTATGTTGGTAATGTGTACTGTAACTGACAGTGTAACAGCAGATCTCCATTGTTGCTGAAGTGACCAAATGTACATTGCCTTAAAGCACATATAGGAACAAACTGTTCTTACAGTTTTCCGGAAAAGTGTGTTAGTGTGAAGCAGTCACTAATGCACTTATGACTACTGCAATTATGTTACAGGAACTTGCAAGTTAAAAAGCATGGTGTCAGCAGGGTTAACTCTTAACCACATTGCTGTCAGATACAGTCCTCTAGTTTCAGTTTTGTCTGCAGGGCCTGTGGTTTAACAGGGACCATGCAAACACTAAAAACTTCAGAAAACCTGTCTATAAGCAACCTTTCTCACTTATGGAAGTCTTGTAGGAATTGCCTTTCTCTAATGTTCTGTAAACTACCAGTCCAAAATATTTATGTGATAAGCTGAACTCTTGAGAATTCAAAATAAAAATTAAATTAAATATGATCCTGCACTAGATAATGTAAGATATTGTATTTAGGTTGTAAAGTATTGGTATTTTTTATTATTTTGTTACACATTTTAATTTGTCTAAAACTTCTATTATTTTTTTCCAAATCCACAGTAGACTTTCTAACTTCAGTTTTCCATAAAGAACACGTGGAGATCTTCTGTAGCACAAAAGCTATTGTTCATCTGCAGGGTGGAATGTCTTCAATAAACAGTTTTGCTTATTCCTCTGCTTGCTTGCTTTTTTCCCCAGAAAATTCTCCCAGGAGGGAATACGTCCTTTGATGTAGTTTTCCTCGCAAGAGTAGTGGGAAATGTAGAGAACACTTTATTTATTAACACTTCTAATCATGGGGTATTTACTTATCAGGTAAGAGAATTACACTCTTTCAGAAAAGTTGTGAAGTGTGAATCAACGAGAGCAGTATCTATTATGGCATGCTTAACAATCCAAGGATATTTGCACAATAGTGGTGGGGTTTTTTTTATCAGCCCAGCTGAAGAAGTTTACATTCCTGCTTCTTGTTGTAACACAGAGGTATACCATTGTAAATATCTGTAGGGCAGTACTGTAAGCCAGATTGATGAAATTATGTAGGGTTTAAAATTCTCCCAACATTTTTTTTGTTATTTTAGTGGCTCATTGCAGTGATCTAGCTCATTCTTTAGCTCTGTACTCATCTGAGATTCAGAAAGATAAACCAGACAGAAGAGAGAGTCTGAAAAGTGAGAGAAATCCTTTTGTTGAAAGAATATGACTCTTACCATGGTAATAGTTTGAGAACAACAAAAACACTTCCCATATGGATAGTCTGTTCCATGATGGTATGATTAAAGGATATTTCACATCTTTTGTAACCTTTAGCTGGTATCTAGTGTTTCAGAGTATCAGAAAAAAAGATGTTATTTTCACTTCTTGTGTTCTAAATATGTCAGTGTAAGTAGTAGCTATGAGAAATATCCTTTAGTGGCACGCTAAACCAGTTTATTTCAGTGTGTTAGCATGATACTGGTTTTACATGGTCAGTTAGAAGTATACATAAAATTAATTAAAGAGAGTACTTGGTAGATTACTAAAATTGGCACACATGTTAGGCTCTGCAACAATTATATACAGCTACTTAAGCTTGTTTTTCTTTTTCTGAACTAGGTGTTTGGCATTGGAGTACCGAACCCCTACCGACTGCGCCCATTTATTGGGGCACGAGTTCCTGTAAATAGCAGTTTTTCTCCTATAATAAATATACATAACCCTCACAGTGAACCTTTGCAGGTGAGCCTAAGAGAAAACCATTAAATGCTCATTTATATTTATGATATTAAACTGATTTTTTTTTTATTTTGGTGGTACTTAAAATTCTGTTTGAACTGTAAAGCTATTTGAGACCAAGTCTTTCATATTATATAAATGTTTTTCCGTTTAAATGCAAATCAGTTGTTCTAAAAATCATAGCTTATGCTCACAGATATCTTAATTTGCTAAATTGAGGTTTACTGTGAAATTTCCTTTTTTAAAATGGTCATAATTACTGCAAAATAAAGAATTAAACTTCACTGGTAATTAAGAAAAATACTGAAGTAAACAAAGTAAAATAGATCTTGTGTTTTTAATTCAGGCATGCCTTCTAGCTTCCTTCTGCTTGTATTGCACAGCATAAGGTGTCTTTATGGTATTCATTAGTATGTAATTATAATACCTGATAACTAAAACAGGATCCCTTTAAAGTTGAGTGCTAACATTTTCCTGTTACCCGCCTCAGGTGGTAGAAATGTATTCCAGTGGAGGTGATCTCCATTTAGAGCTTCCAACAGGTCAGCAAGGAGGTACAAGGAAACTCTGGGTGAGTAGTCATGTCTTGCAGTATTCATTGTACTTGTTTGGGGAGGTTTTATTTTGATATGATTTTAGGTTTGGGGTTTTTTTTACCAACTTTTCTTCTTGTCATCTAATCATTATAAATACCTCATAAAAATTGAAATGATAACAGGGTCTGTTAATTGTATGGTAATTGGAATTGAAGGAAAGTTTTATTTAAAAGAAGCCACCTGTATTGAGCTGTGCTTTTTTGAAATGAGAGGAATAAGATGATTCCCTGTAGAATGAATTACACCTGCCTAAGCATTCAGGACAATGTAGTCCTCTTGATGGCCTGTGAGCTGGATCTAACCCACAGGAAAAATAAATGGAATTTTTTTTTTTAAACTGAGAAAGTCATTCCTGCAAATCACTATGAATGCCTACGTGGGTAGAAAAAGCAGCTGAATGAACTTAAGGAAGAAGAATCTATTAAGAACTACTAAATAATACAGCAGTATGTCTAGCTGCAATAAATCCCTAGATCATGAGTCAAGAGTGGCTGGAAACTGTTCTGGAAAATATTCTTACATGCATGGCCTACAGTTACTCTTCATGTCTGCTGCTGGAGACAGGGTAGCGGGTTGGATGGACTCACAGTCTGGCCCGTTAAATCTGTTTTGTTGTGTTCTTCACTTAATGTAGTTTTGAAGTAACACATACTGATATTTTTAAGTGAAATAAATTTTAGAAGCATCCTGAAGCTACAGTATTGGCTCTGTGCTGTATATCACACTTGGTAATGTCCAACTAGATACAAAACCTATTTTCCTCTTTAATTAGAATTATTCCTTTTTTTGATGACTGCTTTTTGTCTAGGAGAGACTTTAAAGTCATTTGGCTCCAAAACTTGTCTCTTGCTCAAGTGTATCTTTACAGTCACTGATGGTTACATCTGTTGTAATGAGTAAAGCCAGGATATTTTCAAGTGAGCTAAGAAGGATGATCACAAAACTTAATTCCTGGCTTTTCTGGAGAAAGTCCATGAGAATGGCAGTATTTTAGTTTTAGATACAAAAGTTGCAAATAAGTGAATATGAATACAGTTCACAATCGTTTTAAAAAATGCTGAGGGTTAGATGTAAACATTGAAATAGATTTTTTAAAAATGAATGTCCTAATGTTTTGACACCGTTTTAGTCAAATGGCAGTGCTTCTAAAGATAGCTCCTTCCTTGTTGTCAAGAGAACGCAAGGGGAATGTTGAATTCTGTACCCATTAGTAGGTATGTATTGTATGTACATACATACATATGTATTGTAGGTAGGTATGTATTGTATTAGTACAAACATGTTAGATCCACAAACAAACGAATAGAAGATTTTTAAATGTCTGATTTATTTCTAGTTCTGTTTTTTGAGCATGTACCTTTTCAGAGCATGTAACTCTTCAGCTTGTCTAGGCCAGGTTGCCAGTTAAAGCAATGATGACAGGCATGTGAAAGCTTCCAGTGTATTGCATGGAAAGGCAGTCAGGTTAATGCTAGTCAGTACTAACCCTCTTGTTTTTCATGTCAACCATTGCTATTTCAAAACAATAAGGCAATTAGAAGAAGTTAAACCAGTGGGAGGAAACACCCAGTTATATTGTTGTATTGGCTATGTCAAGAGCTGCACTGCAGTTAAAAAAAGCTGCAAAGTAGAAGAAATTATTTGAAATATGGGATGATACTTTGACATATGGATGCACATAATCATCTAAAATTGTTTTGATGCCAAATGTTGTTTGGGTTATGGACGAAGCAGTCTGCATATGTAGGAGTATTTTTGTAATCACTGTTCAAAGTTACTTCAGGGATCTGACAAACATTGGATCCCTGGTTACAAATATGGAAGAGTCAAATCACATCCTTTGAAACGATGAACGGCTACATTATGTTAGGTCTGTGAATAAGTGCGAAAACAGAACTTGAAATGTTCTTTGTTTAGGGACTCACTAAGTAGTACCAGTTGAAACTAGTTACTTTGATATTCAGCAGTTTTCAAAAAATACATCTACAGTCATTGTGCCGTGGATGTGCCAGCTTGACATCCCGAATGGACTGGCATGAGTTTGTACTACAGAACACACAGAAGAGATGTATGAGACAATCAGCACCTATATGGATTACATCTTGTCCAGTTTCCTTTCCTTCATCAAAAACACAAAAGAAAGAAGCTGTCAACTGAAAAGACATCAGCTGATGCAAGGACTACTCATCAAAAATTCCTGCTTTGTGCCATATTTATTTGCATTTAAAGTGGAGGAAGCTCCAAATTTCAAATCAAGGTTTTAATCTTCTACTTAAAAAAACAGAAGAAAAACCCAGTTCCCCAGCCCTTCCGTAATGTGATGGGGAAGAATATGCAGTGTTAGTAATTCAACTATGGTTCTGAAGCTAGTCTTGTGCTGCAGCTGTGTCCAGCAAATACAGAAAGAGTTCTCTTTCAAACCCTGAATGCAGATTGGAACTGATGAAATAGGCTTGGTACAGAAACTAAAACACATTTTGGCTTTTTGCTGTAAATTGCTTCGTGACTAATAAACCTGAAGCTCCACAGGCTTCTGGCTACTTGCAGTTCTCCACTGTTTCAGTTTGTGTTTAGCACTGAAACTGTATGCCTTGTGTCTGCTTTGGAGAAAAAACAATTAGAATATGCAAACCCAATGTTTGATGTTACTGTGCTCAATAACATTTTTATGAATAGATTTTGTTTATTGGTAGATGCTGTCAATTTAGTATACTGTCTTTTTACCACAATTTTAATAGATGAAAGTTAATGAAATGTGACATAAGTCCTCTTGCGTATACCTATTTTTAATCAGTGTCATATTAGATGATTACAGCTACGCTTACTAAATTTAATGGTAATTTTAGTAACATGCAGCCTATCTCTTACTGCTATTGCAGCTTTTTCTCTTACTACAGTCATACTCAATGCTTCTATTGTAATTTTTTGGTGTGGCAGCTTTTTTTGTAATTATTGCACTCTCATAGACGTGCTTTGATTATTTATCAGGAAATACCTCCCTATGAAACAAAAGGAGTGATGAGAGCCAGCTTTTCTTCAAGAGAAGCAGATAATCATACGGCCTTCATTAGAATAAAAACAAATGCCTCAGACAACACAGAATTTATCATTCTCCCTGTTGAAGTAGAAGTTACAACAGGTTTGTAGAAAAGTGGTTGGGTTTTTGTTGGTTTAGGGTTTTTTTGTTTGTCTGTTTTTAGGTTATTCAGCTTAATTAACTCTTAGTATAATAAGAAAATGATAACTTTTTTTTTTCTTTTTTTTTTTTTTTTTCTTAAAGCACCAGGAATCTATTCATCAACAGAAATGCTAGATTTTGGTACGCTACGAACGCAAGGTAAACTATACTTCAGGTCTCAAAAGTATTTATGAGGATTAGTTTGGGGAGAGGAAAGCCCAGTTATCTGTACTATTCAGGGTTGCTGGTGGAATGATGCTTTTTAAAAGCCAGAGTTTCAAAAGCAGAATAACAGTGTGTTATAACAATGCACAAATGTATTCACCTGCAAGTATACTTGAGATGTGTACAAGCAAACAGTAGTTTGCACATCCAGTTATAAGTCTAGTAATAAAATTAGTCTTATACAGTTGCACTTGGCTTAGTCTGAAAACCACGATCAGTTTACTTTATTTGTGAATTTGTTTTGAAAGATTGCTTTACATCTGCATAAGTTTTAATAATTTTCAGACACAGGGAATAGTAAAAGTGTGCAAACTTAATCAAGTCTGTTACTTATGATAAGATAAATTTTTTTAAGTGCCACTTACACATTTGTGCCTAACACTTTACATTTTAAATTAATACTGTTTAGCAAAATGAAAAAAAAAATATATATGGCAGAAAGCAGTAAAACTGAAGGTATCTTTTGAAACTTTAAAGGGACTCGTTACTAAAGAAAAACAGTATGTATCTTCTTTCAACTAAAAAAAGGTAGCTTCTGAAATACTTTTCTTAGCAACTTAACATATGACGATTTTTAAATAAGATTAGTTTCTGCTGAATATTGGTGCATCTGGCAAAATCATTCATTGTAGTATTTTTAGCCTCTTCATTTCTTAATGTGTTAGAAATACGAGTGGTTAGCTGAAGCATGTAATACCTACTAATACACAAAAATGTAGTTAAGTGTGTCAGACTCTTGGGACAAGCTATTTTGACTGGCTGTACTGTCATGTTAGTCTAACTTTTTAACACTGAACAACAGTGGATTTATATGAGAAGCCAGCTAGTGCAGATGACTTTGTATAAGGTTCTTATGTTAAAATAGCCTAATAGCCAGGTGTGTTTTTTGTTCTTTAACAGATCTGCCAAAAATTTTAAATCTGCATTTATTAAATTCAGGAACAAAAGATGTGCCAATTACAGTAAGTTTTATTTCCTTTCAATTTGAAACTTTCTACTTGGATTTACTTTCTCTCATAAAAATTGATCATTCACAGGTTCACCATTGTAGTGTTCAGAATTAGAAACTAGGTGATGTGTGACTGAAAACGTAACTTAATAGTAAGACAAATAATCTATACGCATGGTAAAATTCATTTGCTTCATAGCCTTCTTTGAAAGGCTGTTTCAGCATTTATAGGCTGTGCCTGCAATATCTGAACCTCTGGATGCTTTTATACTTGAGAACAGTAATTCCTGTTCAGTGAATGAGAGATTCTGTGGGATTCGTTGTCCTCATCATACGCTCCATGAGTGTATAAAGTGGTTGCCCAACACAAACTTTTAAGATGAGCAGAGTGGCTTTCAAGAGCAGACTGTAAAATGACTCTTGTTTTCTTGAGGTTATGTACTTTGTAGCTTGAAATAAGAAAAAAGCCTGAAAACGCTCTAGAGCCCTTTCCAATGAGATCACTGCAGCTGCATGTAAAGTGCAGCCAGCTTCAGAATTCTAGGTTTGGGATTTTCTACTTTCTATTTTTATTACAGAATTTTGGCTCTAGTCTGGTAGTCCAGTCTGCCTTTGTTCATTCATACCTTTTTCCTGTGTAACTTTTCTCATTGCCCACTATTTTTCTCACTTCTTCCTTCTCCCATTCCTGTCTTCCTTTTTTCCAGATTTAGTTGTATAGCTATCTATACCTTGCCCCATTGCACTTCAGAAAGTGTTGAAGTGTTGAAAAGAAACCAGAGGAGCTGGAAGAATGACTGAAGGATTGGCAAAGGTTTCTTACTGAGCTCTTGGAGAGCATTTCTGTGTTTTTAAAGCTGTCACTGTAGGGAATAGTATTTTAATAGTAGAAGTCTAACAAAAACTTAAAATATGATACTGGAAACAAGCTAGATGAATTTAAACTAGAAACAGTACACGTTTAGTAATGAGGATAACTTTCCACTGTGATAATAGTCCATTGCAATGCTTGCTAAGTTGTTCTTCAGTAATAATTTTCAAGTTGAGAGAAACTCGCAGTATAGCGCAAACAGAATTTAATTCATCGAAGTTCTAATGCTTATTGCATTAATGAGGTCAGATGATCCAATAAGGTCTCTTGTGGCCTTGTAAACTATAAACCAGCTTCCATGGAGGGTTTTTATTTAAAAAAAGACCTGTATATGATTTTTACAATCAAAGGGTTGGTAAACTTATTGAATTATTTTTCCCGTTATGTCTGCTGTCTTATGTCCATTTTTGTGGATTTGCCAGTTTTTTGGCATAGGGACAATTTTGTGTTTTGTTTTGTTTTTCGAGTGTGTAATATACTTCATGAGTACAATGCAAATAACCATATATTGATACCATCAGTATCACTTCTAATATCTGATAATGTAGTACCTAATTCATAGTCCTCCACTAAAAAAACCCTACCCATTTTTTTTAAGCTATGGTAACTAAACTATAGACTATAGACCATAGACTCCAGTCTAATGGAAGGCTATCATTCAATAACCATTATACATGTTATGACAGAACTTTTCCAGATGAATTATTCTTTTACAGTATATCAAAGCGGTAAATTTAGTGGTCTTAAAGCTTTTAGGACTCACTTTTGTAATGATAAAGTTACCACATAGGTCCAGATATGTATTTTTCAATGTGTCACATATGGCACATCAAGTCAATTGTTCTTCTCATTAAGGCACAGCTTTGTTGTGAAGTTTGTAACCTTTCTAGCATTTGAAGCACTGTGTGAATTTCTGCTGCTGTGCCAATCAAGGAATTTCAAAGTGGTAAGCAAGAGGAAAGAATTTTTGGAAGGAACTTGGTAGTAGCTTACTTATAGGGAAGCTTGAAAAATGGATTTCTGACCCTTTAGAGCTAGGGTTTAAAAGCAGTGAGACAGGGCTATGTGACAGATTTCATCTTAATGTCAGAAGAAAAGGCCAAGGCTATATTTAGCATATATTTAAGCCGGGTGCTGGAGGAACTAAATATCTTCAGGTCATCTGTGTACGAGAGACTGCTATTACTGTTGCCAGAGTTGTAGTTGTTCTGCCTTAAAGTACTTACTCATGCTGTGGTCCAACGAATTGGTTAAGGAAATAAGAGTGAGTCACTTGACTTTCATTTTTTGAGTTCTAAAACTCTTTATAAAAACTTGTTCATTACATTTTGTAGGGTTTTCTTCATTATTAAGGAGAATCATGTTTATTTCATGACTGGATGAACTGTTGTCATGCTGCAACAATTAAGCCATGCTGTCAAAAATCTAGTAAATGTAGATTGCTGAACACTTTCTTATCCCGTCTATAGAATGAAAATTTTGTATTTCCTTAAGGCAGTTTAAGCCCATTTGATTTCTAAAAGTAAGGATACGCTTTAAAATTTGAGCTCCTGATCATGTTTGCTGCACAAAGAACCAGGAACTTCAGGACAGACATATATTGAAGCTGAGTTCTATCAGTTTGAAAAAAGAAGTGTTTGTATGAGAAAGTATTTACTTACTTCTGTCACAAATCACATACTTCAGAGTAGATTTTTTTTTCTCTTACCAACCTGGGAGAAGTAGTTTACTTCTGTGTTATGTTTTCAGTCTGCACATTTGAGTGCTTGCATCTCAAAGTTATTAATGGAAAGTTACCTTAAAGGATTAAAATCTAGTAGTAGTTCATTCCCTGGCTGTTCTGGATGGTGCTTTATGGTGAAAGTGAACTTTACTTAGTTAGGTGTGTCCCTGTTTAAAGTGAAGGCCAAGTTATTACTGACAAAATAATTGTCTCTAAAAGCAAATAAAACAGTATAGAGGTGTTTCTGAAACTAATGGAACCAGCCTTACTCTGCTGCCTGTAGGCATGGGGACTTTTCCTCTTGCAGCAGGGTAGCTGTGTCTTTACTGTCTGTAAGCAAAAGTCTACAGCTTGCTTAGTCTTTAGAGCAATATGTTAGGTGGACAAGACAAAACTATGTTCAGGAGCCTGTTGACAGGTAAACGGTGTGGATGAACATGTGCTAGTGTTTCAGCTCATGCTCTTCTCCTCTTTAGTTTATTAGAATTGGTGTAGTCTGATAGTTTGTAAACCTTTGAAGTCTTTCCCAGTAACTGCTGCAATAGCACAAAGCTTACTCTCCCTTCTGTGTTCTAGAGAACACTTAAGGTCCTCATTTTCTGCTCTTATGCTAAATATTGGATGTATCTTCATACAGCAGGGTCAGGAATCTTGACTGGGGCACTCCATGGGAGAGCCATGTATTACTGAACCATGTCTATTTTAAATTCTTCTTCCCTACAGAAGTTGCTGTTGGGAGATTTTGAGAAAATTGCTGGTATTAGGTTCTTGATGGAGCTTGTTTTGCATGTATTCTCATGACTTGTCCATATCTGATGATTCTTAAGGCATATCTCAGGACAAGTTTCACTTGGGCTTTATTTGAAATAGGGTAAAGTTTGAGGAAAGTGAAGTTGAAAGGATTCTTAAGGATGTTTGTTTTTCCTTTAGTTGTCTTAATTCTTTATTTCCTTTTATAGCATGTAATTAAGCAACAAATGAGAAATGTGCATGATGTAGTTAAATTTTCAACAAAACAATGTAAATTCCTTCCTTAACTAAATTCATTAACTGTAGACATTTTGAGTAAATACATCTAGGTTTGTTACACTTGTAGTTTAAGAGATGCACCTCTGAAACCTGCCATTTTTCTGGCAACAGGCTGTCCTTTTGAATATTTCCAATTTGATTTATTAAATGAAAGCAGCATCATTTTGAAGTTCAATAGTTAAAAACCAGCCTTTTGCATGAAAAGAGGTACTAGAAATGGTTATCCTTTCTGCCATGCAAAAGTTGTGAACTTGATTACAGCTTTGGTTTTGTCTGCTTTAAGAGGGGTGTTTTTTTCTTTTAAAGACACCTCAAGATCTCAGGTTTTTAGTATGGATTTCATTAGAAGAAAATTGTTATAATCATGAATTGCCTTGTGAAGAGAAATAGCAAATATCTGCAGCACATGTATTCAGATGGTTGACAAAGGTCAGTACTATAAATCCAAAATACAAAACTTCTAGTTGAGTTAACAGAGATTATTCATTAGCTCCAGGAACAGTGCTGCTTGTTTCCTCTAAGGATCACGTGGTCTGCAGAACTTAGTTATGTATGCACAATTTTATGGCTTTAATTTACAATCAAGGACAGCTTAGCTCAGAAGAACTGTAATTGGTTTGTACCACTAGCTGTCTGCCTTGCTCCTCTCTGACCAAGAAAGGCTCAGCTGCTTATGAAGCAGGTGCTAAACCTCTGCAGCCCAGCATAAGATAAACCAGCACTCATTTCAGTTTCCTTAATGCAGCATCCTGTAATTTGCAGTAGCTTAACAGCTGCTACATGAGCAGCTGGACTGTTCTTACAGCAGAAGACAGCTGGGGAGGAGGAATCATGGCAGCCATCCTAATTTTAAGCAAAACAAGAATAAGCGTTTAAATGCTCCATGCGCAGTTTCTCTCCATGGAATCTAGATAAAGAGTTTACTAGCAATCTTTATAGAGTCTTCAGATGTTGACATGGAATCCATAATCCTGTTGCATAGCAATGAGTATTTCTACAAATCAGCTCTGGCTAATAACTGACACAATTGCTATTCCAGTAATGCCCAATTTACATTGTCCATTTAGTTTAGAACAGTAATTCTCAGATACAAAGGTGATCTTGTAAAATGTTGGTATAGAATGAGTGTCATCTCAGACTTACAAAATGGTTCTCTATACGGTTTATTATTTTTTTTCTCATGGCAGTTCTGCAGTCTTAGCATGAGATCAGAGACAAGGTGGATGTCTATATCATCACCAGTAATTACACAAGTCATTTAACAGCTTTGTTAATGAGTGCACCAGAAACAAATACTCCAGCTATTGTAACCCTGCAGCATTAAGAATAATAATAAAAAATCTTAATTTAAATAAAGCTTGTTTTCTCTTTTATTAACATGTTTCTGGCCATACTGTCACTTCATCCAACATTCCCAAGGAGAACTCTCTATTGCCCATTTTTCTGCATACTGACTGAGTAATTTGCAGAACCTGAAAAAAATTCTAAGGCCTCTTATAATGCTGCTTTGTTATAAGAAACACAGACCTGTAAGAACTCAGCCAAAACTAGTTGCAGTTGTATCACTTTGAAGGATATGCGAAGGCTGCACAGCATGTTAACAGTGATAAATTTACAAGTGCTTCATATTTTGATTGTTTGCAGAGTGTTAGACCTACACCACAGAATGAAGCTATAACAGTACATTTCAAGCCAGTTACGTTAAAAGCCTCTGAAAGTAAATATACCAAAGTTGCAAGTATTAGCTTTGATGGTAAGTACTGCTCCTCTCTTTTTAGAACTTGTCAAGTGCTTCTTAAAACTTGCTGAAACTTCATTAATTATTTTCACTCTCTTAACAAAATGTTATTTGTAATTTTGAGAAGGAAATGGAATTTTCCTACCTGGAAAAGGCTTACAGTTCTTCTAATTTCAGTTTTTTCTGAAGGGATTGTCTCTGATCATAATCAGCAAGTACCTTAGACTGGTAAATACTGGTGAGAAGAGAAGGAATTCTTAATTATTCTATTAAATATAAGCAGTATTCTTATGTTAAGACACTGATTATTTAAAATGTATTGGTAGTCTAAATAGGCATTTATTTTTGAGAAATCCTAACCAGGACGTGTTCCTCACAGTAATGTATATTAGAGGAGAGTATATCCCTTGGATTGCCTTTGATCCTTCCAAAGTTTAAAAAAGAATCCAAAATCTTATTTCTGAAAAAAAATTACATTTTATGGTAGGATGCCCGTGGAAACAGGGCTTTGTCATGCTCTTGAGAACCTTACTAGGAAAATGGGCTTATTTTATTTTGCTATCTTGATTTCGTATTAAAGAAAAAGGGAAGTGAAGGTGGAAAAAAACTTTTACTGGTACCTTTCCTACAAAGATATGTATGCTAATACTGACTTTCATTTATATCTTTATGAAATAAGTGTTGGGTCATTTTCCTCCTACATAGTGTGACTGTAAATACTATGCTGACAATTTGTAGAAGGCACCTCCATTTTTATAGATATTTTAATCAACTGTCAGAATGCTGTTGACCTACTCGGATGTTACTGCTTTAAGATACTGGTTGGTGCTGTAAGTCTTTCTGCCTGGACTGCTTAAAAATGGAAGTTTATAGATGCAATGTTTTTTATTTCAGGTAGACATAATTTTAGAAGTTGTATGGATAAAGAGGAAAGGATTGATTTTTATTATTGTTATTTATTGATTAACACTTTAGGTATTTAATAGCTTATGGCTTGTAAGGTGAGTGAAGTATGTTTTTAGCCTCTAAATAAACGCTGAAATAGCTGAACTGTGTCAACCTGAGGTGGTAATATGTTCAGATTTTGAAGCTGGACGGAATTGTTATATGAGGACGTACTGATTAACATCTTGGAAGGAATGGTAGTTGGGGAAAAATACCCAGTTAAGGTGCTTAATGTGTTTAAGGGCTTGACTTGGTGAATTCTTTTCAGTGATGCAGCCAGCCCTAAATATTTGCTATTTCAGCTGTCCTAATACATGCAGTGGCTTTAGGGGCTGGTGGTTTCTCCTAACTAGTATTTGAATCCCTTGACTTTTCTGGTGATAATGCTACCAGGCTAACGTTGCTTGTTCTGTGATCTTGGAGCAGACCTGTGAGTGTCGTTCTTGGTGCTTGTATATCTGATTCTATTCCTGTAAAGTTTACCATGTCTTTGTTTACTTTGTTATTAAAATGTTGCTGTGTTCCTAGCCCAAAGTCCTGCTTGACTGGTAGTTCTAAGTGAGGAGCCCAGCCATCTCAAGTTTCTGTTCTGTTAGTGGAGGGACAGGTGTATTCCATATTCTTAAGTGGGGAATTCAGCTCACCTGGGATCTGAATTATCCTCTGGACATGTCCAAGTTATTTATTTGATGGGAACAACCAGGCTTCCCTATCGCAGATAGGCTTACTAACTCAGGCAGGTCAACTAACTGATGTTAAGGGGGAGGAATTCAGAACTTGGATCTCTTGCTTCCTAGACTTATTCCATGTCAGTTGCTTATTGAAATTTCTTTAAGAACAATTTTTCTCTTTGTGATACTTCATTTCTGGGCTAGCTCTGTGCTTTTATTCTTCCACTCATGCTAGTCTAACCTAATGGATCATTTTTTTTGTCCGCTTTAACAAACTTCTTGTGTTCTTGTGTGTATAGCATCAAAAGCAAAAAAAGCATCACAGTCTTCTGGGAAAATAACTGTTAAAGCAAAAGAGAAGAGCTACTCCAAACTTGAAATACCGTATCAAGCAGAAGTGTTGGATGGGTAAGCTTACACTAAATGAACATAGTTCAAAAACTGAATGCTGTAAATTAGCTGATGTAGCAGGAAATTTAGCCTTCTTAGGGGGAGAGGGGATATAAAGAGGTAATACCCAGGTTTTCTAAATCTGGAGCTCATTTAGAACTTGTTGTAATTTTTCTGGTTTTACACTAGTAGATGGGGTAGTTGTAGTAATGCATAAGCTGGTTTCAAGGCTTGGGTTCAAAGTGACATTAGTGAGTTGTTTTTCAGAGCAGTTGAATGCTGCAGATGAGACATTTTAAAAATGCAGTATTGGAAATTTTTCCAGTTTTGCATTTGCTGTTCTATCACTATATGAAGTAAGGGTAGAGAAAATATTTTTGGTTTTAAGCAAAATTTTGGAAGAACTCTCAGTGCTTCCATATTTTTTGTTATTTATTTACAATGTCTGGCTAAGTTGACTTTAAAATTATTGTTGAAATGAGGTGCTACTTTATCAACAGAACTGACAGGGTATTTTAAAGGGAAACAACATAAACCTTACCCTTCAGAATTTTTCTGCTGCAGATGCCTGATTTGGTTAATAAGGAATATGCATGATTTGCAAACTATGTTAATACTGTTTTCTTATCTTGTTTGAATTACTTGATTATCAGTGTCCCTGTAGTGCTAATAATACAGGTTCAGCATGCAGTGGGCTGTGTACCTTTTTTGCTGTTTGATTGAATGACTTCTACTTTTTTATGCAGGAAAAACAGTTTATGTTTGAGGAGAGTCTTTATTTTGCTCATATTGTTTTCTTTTAATAGATATTTAGGATTTGATCATGCTGCCACACTCTTTCACATCCGTGACAGTGCTGCTGATTCTGTGGAAAGACTGATCTATCTAACAAACACATTCAGTTTTGCAGTCCTTATACATGATGTTGTGTTACCAGAAGAAGCAAAACCAATGTTTAAAGTAAGCCCCATTTCAGTGAATGTTTTTACCTAATACTAAATGTTTAAATGTGCTGCACTTTGTTGCATTGTAACATTGATCTTCACTGTTCACTGATCTAGGTCCAGAACTTCAGTAAACCTGTCTTAATTCCACCGAATGAATCCAGATATATTTTTACACTTCATTTTATGCCTTCCACATCATCTGTTCATATAGATAATAATATTTTGCTTATCACCAATGCTTCTAAATTTCATCTACCTGTCCGAGCATACACAGGATTTTTAGATGTAAGTATTTTCCTTTTTTTTTCTTTTTTTCTTTTTTTCCCCCCCCTACTTCAGTCTAATTAGGGGCTGACTTGATAGGACTGTTTTTAATTCTTTATTCTATATCTATAGGAGGATGGCTTTTTTAATTTCAAAATGATTTTACCAGTTCTTCCCTTAAACAGCTTTGGTTACTGCTGAAAAATTCTTTTTTGTTCCCTTTAGTTTCACATAGAAGATGTATAAATTTTGAGATTGTCATGGTGCTGCTATTTTAGACTTATTAATGCATTTGTTAATGAGCTTAGAGTTTCAGAACATTTAATATTTATCTTATGCTAAAATACTTTTATCAATCTTTCTAGTACTTTGTACTGCCTCCAAAAACTGAGGAACGATTTATAGATTTTGGCATATTGAGTGCAACAGAAGCTACCAGCATTTTATTTGCAGTCATCAACAGCAATCCGATAGAGGTAAGGAGGTATTTATTTTTAGTTTGCCTTTTAAAAATTTTACGTCAGTGTTGTTACTGAAAACAGTACCTTTTGTTGTTTTTAAGCTGGCTATAAAAAGTTGGCATATTATAGGGGATGGTTTGGCCGTAGAACTTCTATCAACCGAAAAGGGAAACAGAACAACGATAATTGCAAACCACCATGAACTACAAAATGCTAGTGCATCCGATCAGTCTTCAGTAAGTAATCCTTTGAATCCATTGCTTAAAGCTAGATTTAGGAGGGGAAAAAAGAGACAAATATGTGCAACTTCTTGCACAAATATGTGCTAATTTCACTTTAGCAGGGGGCAGGGAGGATGAGAATGCTTGATTTTTGTCTGAATTTGAGTATGAAAAAGCATGTATAATTTTTAAAATTTATTTTAAGAAGCAGTATTATGTTCAGATTTGTTAGATTTTGGAAGGGGAAGCTTCAGAAAAGTAAACTCTATGCCCTCAGATGATGCTCATCATTTCTCTGGGAAGAGTGGAATTTATCACCTCAAGTAATTGATAATTTTTGTGTTAGTAACATGTGTTTGAATTCTTTTTACCACTGACAATTGTTTTGAATGGATTTTGATTCAGTTTAAAGAAATAAGAGGATGTTGGGTATGTTCGTTTAGTGAAATTTCTTTCCTTTTAATGGAATGCAAATGGATGACTTTTTCTACCATTTACAGGTGATACTAGCATCAGGTTATTATGCTGTGTTTAGAGTAAAACTAATAGCGAAAGAACTTGAAGGAATTCATGATGGAGCTGTACAAATCACGACAGATTATGAGGTATATTTATTGTATGTTCATGGGTGTTGCCCAAATGATATGTTAAATTTTTAAGCATAAAGTTTTAAGAGTTGTATTAGTGGACAGATTGCAATATCGGGGAGAAGTTGAGGTTGGAAGGGACCTCTATAGGTCAAGTTATCTCTGCAAGTTAACTCTGCATCAAACGACAGTAATGCTACTTGTGCTGTGTCTTCTCTGAAGGAATGAAGAATGACTTTCACTACGATTTTCATCTGGCTTTCAGAAATATCCATTTAAATCTGAGCTAATGCTTTGAGGTATGGGTTCTTCAATGACTCGACACATTCTCAAAGCATCAGTGCATGGATCTTTTGGAATAACACATGCTGACAACGTGCTTTTTGGTACATTGTTGGTTACTGAAATCGAGCTATAATTTCAGAGGGTTTTTTTTGTCAAAACCCAATGTGAAAGTTGTTTTGGAGTAATTACAGTTTGCTGACAGTGGAAAAACCAGAGTTCATTACACTAAAATTAGTAAGGGAGAGAAGGAACAACCAGTTAATTCTCAACTTCATATGCCTTTTCTGTTAAGTTATTTTGCAGGAGAGGGAGATTCTAGTACATAATGGAATCTGTATTTAATATCTTTGAGTGATATATGTAGGGAAAAAAAAGTGACACACTGTGCTTATGAAGTCAGGAAATTATATAGCTTATTGTGTGATTCTGATGAAGCTACAGAAAATGGGAAATTTCTAATTTCTGCAAGTTATCTGAGATTTTAGGCTTTTTTAATACATCCATACATGTATGTGACCCTTCAGTTGTAGACTCTGAAGCACTTTTATTTTCTTGCTTGTTCTTACAAGTTACTTGATTTGTATTGGTAGCTTTAATAATACACAGAAAGGAAATCATTGCCATCCCTTCCACACTCCTTTTTCTATGTTTACGTCCATCTTGAGGTCTTACCATGACTTCTAGTGGTTTTTGAGAAGTTTGGTATATCTTCTTCCCTCATACTCATTTACTTTAAAGATGTTACCCTCCTGTTTTCCAACAAAGTAAGCCCCATTCAAGTAAGACCTATATAATGCCCCATTGGAGAGCTTATATTTTAACTGTGCTTTTGTGTTCCATATAGATGGTGCTAAGTATGACTGGGCAAAGGTGTGCTTCCTGACAATATGGAGTGACCATTCTGAATATGATAATGTGTTGAAATCTTAACTCATGTCTCCATGTCTTAAATGTGTATATAAACCTAGACTACATTAATTGTAGAATTTCAGGGTTTTTTTTATTCTATGAAATTTGAAAGTGTAAGAGACATTTAAAGGCTGAAGTTTAAGTATTTTTTTTCTAATCTTTTCTTGTTCTTTTTTTTTCCCAGATTTTAACTATACCAGTGAAGGCAGTGATTGCTGTAGGTTCGCTGACCTGCTCCCCAAAACATGTTTTTCTTCCACCTTCTTTTCCAGTAAGAGTTGGGTCATAGCACTAAGTGTTTTCTTGCTGTGTTTTTTATTTATCTGTCCTTTTCAAGAGAAACCACTCTCTTGAATTGTTGCATGTTAAATTGCTGGAGAGATTGTGCTACTGAACTGTCATGATTCAGTTTGTTGCTATTTTTTGGTTCCTCCCCCCTCCCTGCATGTCCCAGCCATGAGTTATCCCTACATCTCCTTTACTGGCCCTTTGAATGGGATTTTGGAATACTGATATGATCTCAAACTTGATTCTTTGAAGCTTCATTCTAACGTAGCTGTGGTCACCTAGTTATTACCAATTCATGTGAGTTAGCACCAAGAGTGAGAGAGAGATGAAATTGCACAAATGCATTTTTCAAATTCCTAAAGTGTAATGCCAAAGACAACAAAGTCGGCTAATAAACTGATGTTTTAGTGTAAGAAGTCCTTGATCTCTGTGAAAGCATTATTGTATTGTTTCCACACTGAAAGTAGATCTTCTTGAGGGTACAAAGTGGAGTACATAAACAGGAAAGCAAGAAAGCTGTGTGGGTCTACAGCTCTCTGCAGAAGTATGTAATAGCTGTTTTCATCCCTCCTCCTGCAGTAGTGTTCATTCAGTGAGTGCTGAAAGCAGCTTCTTTGCTCAGGGCTACAGACTCAAACAGCAAGCTATTAACCAGAAAATACTTTGTTCTCAGCTGGCATCCAGCATAACCATAGAAACATGGGCAGTAAAGGCATATTGACTTTGCAATTGGTATTTCATTGAAGTCTGAACTTCATGTGACTTTCTGATGAATGGGGAATTTAATATGATGGAAAATCATAGGGAGAGAGATTGAAAACTGGGGGGGGGGAAGTAGCAAAAGGAGATGGAGATGGCAGTTTTGTGAAAGGATAAAACTAACTCCATGCATGTTGGTGGAAATGGTTTTTGTTTCCTTGTCCTGCATAATCTCAATCTGTCATAGAGCACTGTCTGTTCTCACCTTCTCTTCTGATAGCTGCTTAGTATCTCCTGCTTATCTTACAATTAGTGTACTCTTAAATAGTACTTTTTCACTAGCACTTTATCAAATGCTTTATCTCATGCCTTGTAGGTAAATGATAATTTTTGAACAAGTGATGCAATAGGTCTTATCAGAGGAAGCTAGGAAGTCAGCAGGACTTCAGTAAATCACTGCTACGTTTGCCCCATTACCCATTCTGTCTTCCTTCTGATCTACTTCACAAATTGTTCTGAAGTCTTTTGCTACTCTTGAGGTCAAACAGTCATGCCTACAGTTGCAAAGATCACTTTTTATTTTTTATCTTTAGGATCTATGTTTCCTATTTGACTATATGGCCTCACTGTTATATAGATATTTATTACACTGACTACTGTATCTGTAACTTCATCTATGAAGTGTTCCATAAGCCTTTGTTAAACTGAAATAACTTAAAGGTCCACTTCCCTTTCTTTCACCAAAGATGAAGCAATTTCTATATTGTGTAACCTAATTTGTATATCCTAATTGCTGGCTAGATCATTGTCCCTCTTGAATGCCACGTTAAAATACTTTGTTCCATTTTGGGCCATAAAGAAGGAATTTTTTTTAGTCTCCCTTCATTTTGTTCTAACTGGAATGGCTAAAGAGCTTCTCAGTGTATCTTAGTGTACTTAGGTCTTGGTAAGCTTGGGTTGTTGATTTCTTTGATATTTGGCGGGGGTGGTGGTGGTGTTGTTTTTGTTGTTGTTTGGTTTGAGTTTTTGCATTTGTTTTCTTTTGACAGGTACTACGTGTAGCACCTGTGTTTCTCAGCCCCGAAGGCTGACTTCCTTGCTGTCATCATTCTTTCTCACCCCCAGATGGCTGTGATTTTTTTTTTTTTTTTTTTAAATTGGCTTAATCCTCTTATCTAGTAATGTTTTCACATAATTACTCATTCAGGGGACCTTTGGGCTCTTGCATTTTGTTTGGAACTGTAGATTCAGATATAATTATCACCTTTGACAAGATTCTAGACTGTTTTCTGCATTCAAGACCCAAGCTTTTCAGAGCAGTCAGCTTCACTTAGTACTTCTGTTAGTTGATCACTCAGCTCTTCTGATATTTGAGAACATTGACAGCAGACTTACTTTTCCTTGTTCTTGGATTCATTTCAAACTATACTTGTGATCACTGTATTCATGATACTGTTACATCTAGTTGTTCTGTAATGCCTCCATTACTTATGAAAATAAGCCTAAAATAGCATCAGTTCTTCTTGTTTCAGTGTTTGGTAGAGAAATTTGACAGCTATAACTAGGTGCTACAATTTTAGTAACACTAGCTTTCCAGTTCATACCTAGGACAGAATTCTCCTGCAGCTGCCTGCTTCCCAGTGCTGTCTGTTTATAATTTTACTGGTTTTGTACCTAAGTCTGATTTCTGGTATTCTGTCAAAGTTTGTCAGTAATACACTAACAGTGTATACAGGCCTTGTAAAGATCGGTGTCTGGATGTAAACAGATCTTGTGTTGACTTTTGCTTCATAATGGCTTTTTTTAGCTCACAGTGCCACATCTCAACAATTCCCTGATCAAAGCTAATCTTTGAGGACCTGTATGCTAAATAGCATTGTTCTACTTTTCTTACTACTGATGGGCAAAGTCTTCTTCCCTTACCTGTTTCACGTCTAAATGCTGTGTAAGGGTTTTAGTAAGATACTGTTCATTTGTTATACAGAGTTTAACAAACCTTTATCTTGCCCAATTGATGGCAGTTTGTTACTCATGGGATTCCATAGATGAAGCTCAGACATACTCCTATTCAGGTTAACAAGACTATACTGTTTAGAGACTTATTTTTGTAGTTTCTTTCCCTCTGCAGTTGCTACTGTTGAGACTGTTACAGTATGTGACTCTTTCCTGAGGCCACAGTCAAATTTTAAGCCTGCAAAAGTGCATCTCTCCCATCTCTCCACTTCAGTCCTTACCTTAGAGAATTTTTTCAAAAGCTGAAAGTATTGATTTAAGGGGAACATGAAAAACTCTATTCATGTTTATTAGAAGATAGTCTTGGGTATTTAAACTTGTTTGTATTCATTTATTTTATATGAATCTGATAAGTTGTCACTGGTCCTGGGTTGCACTTTTTTGTTTGTTCGTTTTGTTTTTTATTTATTGTTCACTCTATACTTGTCAGGGTTAGGTTTTGAGATAAGGTGAAAAACATGGCCACAGAGTCATTGATTTACAAGTGAGGGCAGGGGGAAAACTTGACCATTGTAATGATTGTGATTGTGACAAACAATTAAACTACATGTTCTATGCTTAAGAGGTAAAATAATGTTTGGCTCAGAAGAGGAGGCAGGGTGCAGAGGTGTAGGGAAAAAACTTGCACTGTTTTCTTTTGAAATGTTGTAATTTTAATGCCTGGTGTCTTGATTTCATTGGGGGTGGGAAAGAGGGTTGTACCTATGTTTTTAAATGCCCTCTGTCAGGTGTAGTGTTTGTAATCTGCAGCTTTGCTCTACTGTTCCTTTCAGGTTGTTTCTAATTGCTAGCTACTATGTACTAGATCTCTTACAAGAAGCTTGTTTCCCTTTTGTAATAGGAGGCTCAGAAAACTGAAGTTTTTTTCTTGCCTTTCCTCCTCTGGTACTTTGCTAAAATGATTTGATTAAGCAGAACTGTTGTCCTAGCTCTTCAAGACACATAAGGTGTACTTAATTTTGGAAGAGGGATGAGCTGTGTTTGGAAGCAGATGGAGGAAAGAATACAACTTAACAGAAACTTACCCTGAAGTGTTACAAGAATTTTTTTTTTAAGATAGCATAGTTAAAAATCTCAATTTAACGTTTCAGCTCTCCTGTGGTCTTTGCCAGCCTGCATAAATAAATATATATGCTAGGGGAAATGGATATCCTGCAGAGTTTTTTCATCCTTTCTTTTCTTTAGGGGAAAGTAGTTCACCAGAGCTTGAACATTATGAACTCCTTTTCTCAGAAAGTGAAAATACAACACATACACTCCCTGTCAGAGGATGTAAGGTTTTATTATAAGAGGCTAAGAAGTAATAAAGAAGATTTAGAGCCAGGAAAAAAATCAAAGGTTTGTTTATGCCTTATTTCTACATGTTTACAAGTTCTCTCATATATAGCATACATTAAGTTTCTGTGGTCATCAGAAATCTTCTTTCTTTTTTCTTTGGTCTTTAGAGTTACTGTGCTGTTTCTTAATTGATCTGCTTTTATCTGTTTTGCAGATTGCAAATATTTATTTTGATCCTGGTTTACAATGTGGAGATCATTGTTATGTAGGATTGCCTTTTCTATCTAAATGTAAGTAACATTCAACTTTATTAATGAAAATCTTAAAAAAAATTCTCCTTAAGCAATGATTTTTACATGAAGAGTTTAAAAAACACATTGTTTCTTAAAGCGGAATCTAAAGTTCAGCACAGCGTAGCAATGCAAGAAGATGCGTGGGATTCTGACTGGGATTTGCATGAGAACTTATTCAAAGAATGGACAGAAATAAAAGAGAACTCAAGCCATAGGTAAGTATTTTATCCCCGTTACTTTCTCAGTCCTTAAATCACTAGATAGTTCTGTGTGCTGTTATAAAATACAAGATTTCTTAATATTGCAGTGCTCTTTGTGAGGGGGCCAAGAAGGAGTTACTTGGCCTTCTCTGCAAAACCTTTAAAGAGAACATTTTAAAAGTTAAAAACCAGTAATAATTTCCTCAAGTCAAGCACAACACTAGAATATGCTGGAGTTCTTAAAAAGATGGCAACAGCAACGCAGTCTCTACTCCGCAGAAATTTCCTAAAAAAAGATTATACTCTTTGTGCAATATCCCTGCTTAATCTGTTTTAAAGTATTAACCTCAGTATCCCTCTTATGATTTCATAAGTTTTTTCTATTGCTACTATTCTGAGATTATTGCATTTCAGTGAAATATCAATACAAAATTGTATTTTTCCTTGAGATTTCCTAAGTAGAAGATGATTAATGATGGCTACTCAATATTTAGAAAACGTCAAACTCTGTAGGCTCCTAATATACCTTTTAAACATCTGCCTTCTCATACAGAAAGTGATTTAATCTCCAAGAGATGTAAATTAGCATTAACAGCAAGTGCATGTGTCTTTTGTGATGATAGCATCCAGAGTATCATTTCAAAAAAAGTATGTGCATTTGTGGAGAAACAAAATGACTGTATGTAGCTAAATAGAGTAACAAAAGCATATGTCCTTTATTACTTTTTTGTTATAATGTTGATAAATTAGTAACTCCTGAACAAATTTGATGTGAACAGAATCCTCTATTTAGTCACACCAGTAACTTTCAAGAATGTCCTATCACCTACAGTAAGAGGACAGTAAAGGAAAATTCTATTAAAACTACTTCTGAATAAGTAGCAGTTCTAGCTAGAATATACAGTGCTCTAACATTATTTAATATAATATACAATCTAGAATCTATAATGCTTTTAAAGAGAGTTAAAATGAACCAGCTATCTAAGGTAGTATTAAGCAAAGGAGAAACTGCTCCTTCTGAATAGAGAGGGGTTCTGACGTGGGCATTTGGAGTCTCTCCAAAATGCTTCTCTAGGTTGGAAGTCTAGTGTTTCATCTGTTCAGCTGACTGGAGAACTCAATACTGTTAGTCTTGTCTCAGCTTATGGTGGAGAGCTTGTAGGAGAACAGGAATCCAGTCTGTTGCAGAAGCTGGTTAATAGCAAAGAACTTCTTTCACTGATGGAAAGAGTAGCTGGCCCCAAGTGTGACTAGTCCAGATTTGCTTTAGATTTGTTAGATAGAAGTATAGGCATATACTGTTCATACCTTTGCAAATCATCAAATGTATTTGGGGTTATATTTCTTAGTGCTCTGAATTTCAGTTATGTTCTCAAAATTTGCTTTTGCAATAGTAAGGGCTAGGCACTTCCTAATGAAAGATAAAATTTGTGTCTCTGTCCAGAGAGCAGTGATTTAAGGGAAATGCAAGTACTGAAAGATTTGTGATGGATTGCATAAGTCCTACCACATTTTCTGCTCACCTTTATCCATAAATAGGCCATAACAGAACTTGGAATGGATGGATGTTGGCAACAATACTTAAGTAGAGAACATATTAAGAATCTTTGGGTTGGTCTCACGTAGCACATTTTTGTGGTTTCTGTCGCACATTTTAATAGCAGTACATATGGGCAGAGCTCAATGGCTTTCTTAATTGCATATAAATACAATGTACCCTTCTGTTTCTCAAACTAGTGTTGTTTTCAGGGTGCTTTTAAGCACTCTGTTTTTTCCAGGCTTTTCCTATTTTACTCCTGTAAAGTAAGTTTTATAACTGTTTCTCCAGGCTGAATGCTGTATTTGAAGTAGACACAGATCTTCAGAAGGATGTCCAGTTGAAAATTACAGCAGAAATGGCCTGGCCTTCCGTACTTAGCTCACCACGCCATTTAAGCTTCCCTCTGACCAATACAAACAGTTCATCAGTAAGTTATTTTGTTGATAGTATTACTTTATGGGGACTGCATTTTTAACAACTGTTTCTAAATAAATTAACCCCAATGTAAACTTTACAAAAATGGTGTTTCTGAATAGGAAGAAGAAATTTTTCTAGAGAATCCAGCTGACGTTCCTGTGTATGTTCAGTTCCTTCCTGTAGCTCTGTATTCTAACCCAACCACCTTCGTTGATAAAATGTTAGAACGGTAAGTATTGTTTTAGAGTAGTTACGCCATTCTCGCTCTACAGCAAAATACATTTTACAAAAAATCCACGCTATATTTGGCAGCTGCGTTGGTAGTTACAGTTTTGGCCACTTTTAGAATTTGAATCATTAGGCCAGTTGGGAACTAAATCTAAGCTGATTGCCGTTGAACACACATGTGTATTTTTTGCTAAGCTAAATTGATCTTACATTCTTTCCTTAACTTGAAGTATAAGGGGGAGAAATAAGAAAACTTGAATGATCCTTTCAGCTGCATATTATTTGAGTCCTACCATAAGCTCTTGATTTGTGCTAAAATCCTTAAGTGCAAATATGTTGTTATCTTCTCTCATGTGGGGAAAAAAAAATTATATGTCTGTTTCAGGTTTAATTTGAGTAAGCCAACTAATTTCAATCTGAGGACTCTAGAGTTCCAGGTCTTCAGAAATTGTGTAAGTATGTCGATATATTCTTTAGATTTTTAAATTTAGAAATTTTAATGTTTTATTAGGAGTTCAGTTGTACATGTCTTCAAGTTTAGGTATCACTATGTGAAGAATGTGATGCTTCTGTGGGCTATTTTCAGGGAATTAGGAAAAGTAGTATTTCTTCAAATGTGACAGTTAAAATGTAGCTTTTTCTGTATGCTTACTTTATAATAGGATTGTGGAAGTTACAGGAAAATGCTTTTATTCATTCTGTTACTGATACAGGATTTTTTTTTTCAATGTAGTGGTTGGTAGTTCTAAAATTAGCAAAATATTGAGTTTTCCATTGTTTTGTTCTTTATTTTAAATTATTTGAGTTTTGTGGACATCTTTAAGTGTGTGCTTTTTCATGTAGAGCATGCCACATCCTGAACACTTTCTTTTCTCATTTAATATGTATGCTTTTTTCCCTCCATTTGCAATTAGTTTTATATTAGCGATTTGATGTTTGCACAGTATCTAAAGGCAAATTTAGCAAAATACACTTTTTTCAATACTTCTACTATTTTAAGTTTGCTTTTTCCCCTTTTTTCCTTTACTTATGAAAAACAATATTCTAAGAATGTTTTAACAATGGAACATTTTGAGGGTAGAAAATTTTATGTAATGGCTGAATGCTAATTTGGTGTTCAAAATACACATTTAAAAAACTTCTGAACTCTTTCTTCTACCAGAGGTTTATGAATTCACATGTGTATAGTTGAGCTCAGTTCTATCTTGCTATGTTCTTCTGCTTCTTAATAAACACAGATGGTTTACTAATAAGGCAAAATTCCTGTGCTGTCAGACTTTCTGGTTAACAAAACCAGTATATAACATTGGGTAGTACACTGCTTTATGACAAGACCAGTCTTCTACTAAAATAATATAATTTCTGTCAATTATATGTAAAAAATTCCTATATTTTAAAGTGTTACTTTGTTTTCCCCACTCTCTTAAGGTCCAGCCATTACAAAGCACTGTAGGACTTACAAAGGGCCTGGCTCGTCATTCAGTTTTAAGCCTAATATTAAAACCTGGTGAGAGAAAGTCTGTCAAAGTAAAGTTCACTCCAGTTCTTAATAAAACTGTTTCATCATTAATTGTTATCAGGTATGATAGATATTTCTGAAATGAGTGTGAGTTTTTCTGATGTTTTTTATTTATATACAAGATCATACTTGTGATCGGCTGCCAATAAGAAACTATCGCTTTTACAAGAATAATTGTAGAATCATATGTGTCTGGAGAAAGATTTAATTTAAATGTAATTGTGATATGTTTTACAGTAGTTAAACTGCATGCAGTACATACTTTCTAATTTAAATATATAATCCACTGTTATACTTGGAGATTTGAATTCTTAAATATGTACTACACTATCTTGAAAGTAGGGACTGTAGTTATAGATGCCATTTGCAAGATCACACTGCAATGCAAATTCAGTCTTTCTAGTAAAGAGCTCTGTTTGAATAGCTATTCAACTTTTGTGTCAGGTATGATACATTCCTATGATGATGAAATATAAACTTTAACTAGTACCTCATTGGAGTTTTTATTTGTATACTATGTTGTGATTTCTTAGCTTTTTGTCTTGTAAACACAGTGTTTGAGACCCCCACTATTTACTTCCATATTGTGGGGAATTATCCGTGGAGCTGCTTATATTTCTGTCTTCCAGATTTGAGATATTACTTCATAGTCTCTAGAGAAGCTTGCAGGAGCAATAGACTGCATAATCCTTTTATGAATGTTTCCCCTTTTTTCTTTGTACACAGAAATAATTTGACTGTAATAGATGCCATAATGGTACAAGGACAAGGAACGACTGAGAGCTTGAAGGTTGCAGGCAAACCTCCTGGTCCAGGAAGTTCTTTACGATTTAAAATCACAGAAGCATTATTAAAAGACTGTTCAGAAAGTGAGTACTTCATGAGCAACTATGCTGAACAGAAAAGAAATTACATTTTACATGTACAACTTGAAACGTGTGGAAGTATTTTTTCCCATGTTCTAGTGCCTCAAAACTTTAATTCCTTTAAATACATTAAAATTACTTCTTCATTTAGGCAGAGAATTAAATATTTTACCTTTTTCATTTTAGTCTGAAAATTAGGAAAGATGAAACAAAAGCCCTTCATCCACTAAAATTCAAGATAGAGGAGGTGAAGATCCTAGTACATTTACTAGGATAATCTCGAATTCCTAAATTTAAGTCAAATTGGATCACAGATTAAACTTTGTGTATTTTTTTTTTTCTTTCCCCCTCACACCTTCATAATCTGTATGCACATAGCCAACAGGGAAAAAGGTAGTGTATGTTCCTTGATGAAAATTAAATCCCAGCTGGATTCTATTCTGGGGCCAGAGGTTTTCTGCTTTGTGGCCCCAGGCTTGCTTCTGAGAGGAGAGCTAAGAGCACCGTATTACCAAAGGAACTGGTAAGAGAGGTTTAGTTGTTTCTGGTATTAAAATCTGCTTTGTTACCTTTGCAGATTTCCAGACACGTTTGTAAGGTGCCATGTTAATTATTATCTGAGATTATTATGCTTTTTTTAAGGGAAGAGTAAGAAAACTTCAAGTAAAGCTTAGTCATTACCTCTTACATGTTGTGGTTTAGGGATTATTTTTTTGTTGTTGTTTTTTTTTTGTTTTGTTTTGTTAATAAGATATGTGTAGCTCAGCCACGGATTTTATTTTTAAGACACAAAAAAAGTAAGCTTTAATTCTCCTCATGCTGAGACTTTTCACAGAATACCACAACACTAAGCAGTACATCAAAGAATGTTACAGCTTAGATGATTTTTTGTGAGGCAGCAGTGCTATTGGAGGTCTAGGGTTTTGTGGTTTTTCCCTGATGAGTTAGAGTACTCTCTGGAATTGTACAACTGCCCTTCCTTGACAGTGATGAGAATCTGGTTTCAGAGATCTTTCTGCAGGTTACATAAAGATTTCCATGGGCCTCGCTAGTCCTCTTTCCTGCTAGAATATTGACAAGAACGCTCTTCTACTGAAGAATATGAATACAGTGAAGGATATCTGTTTAGCATAACACTAACCACTTTCTGCTGTTTGTTTCTAGAAATGAAATACAAAGAACCGAATTTCACACTGAGAAGAACATTTAAAGTGGAAAATACAGGGCAGCTGCAGATTAATGTGAAAAGTATGGAAATTAGTGGCTATACATGTGAAGGATATGGATTTAAAGTAGTTAACTGTAATGAGTTTGCACTAAGTGCCAATGCCTCTAAAGACATTGTCATATTGTAAGTGTTTTTTCTTACATCTAAATGGAGTCTTACATTAGGAATTCTGTATACCTAATTCTGTTTCAGAGGAAAACTGATTAAATTCTGAGGTTTTTTACTTGAGCTTTGAGTGTTTCGGGGGTTTTTTTAATACAACTTAAAGCATGAAATGTTTATCTCTTCTTGCAAACACTATTTGATTTTTAAATAACTTCAAGTTTTCATGACTGACTATAGTATTACTTTTATTACTATCCAGTAAGTATAACTTACTGAGTTGGAATAGTGTTACTATATGGGTTTTTATAAATTTCCTTCATTTGGGTTGTGAATGCACATGAGATCTAGATTTACATATGTTTTTGGTGCATTGCAGTACGTAGAAAAGAGCCTTTAGACTAAGGATTATTATCATAATGCACAGCATATTAGTTTTGAATATTTTGTCTGTAGCCTTAATGATAATGATTGTTTAATTCTGTCAATTTTTATTGTAAAATATCTTTGCACTAAAACCTGATCTTTTAACACTGCTTGGATGTAAAGTTAACTATTCAGAATGGTATCTAAGAAGTTCAGAAGATGCTTCTGTTCTGTGAGAGGATGTATGAGGTACTGCAGGCAGTGAAACTTCACTAGTATTTCTGCAACAATCTTAGTTTGTGATGAGATGGGAACATAGTGGTGATGTTTTTGAAAAGGCATGCAGTTGTGACTTAAAGGCGAAGTGTTTAAAAACTTTATTAGCTGACATAATGGTCGGTTCCATTGCTTGCTTACCGCTGCTGTTAATTTTTTACTGCGTTCATAGCTTTCTTGTAGCAGATTTGGTCAAAACTTAATTTCAGTTATAATATATCTTCATATGGTGTATGAGGGGTAATCTAGTATCAGATGTGTTAAGCATAGGTGTTTATGAACTTAGTCAAACACATCCTGAGGTATTTGAAAGGTACTCGTAAGTATTTTTAGGTTAATTGCATGGATGGTTATTAGTCATACTTACTAGGGCTATTTGTTCTAAATGTTTGATTGGGGTGCCAGTCATGGCAGTAACTGGTCAAGGTTTTAGTTTTTTTTATTTATGAATAATATAAATTATTGCAAACTTTCGTGCTGTTCGTATGAGAAGTTCTAATGTGCTTTACTTTTGTTTTCAGGTTTACACCTGATTTCACTGCTTCCAGAGTCATACGTGAATTAAAATTGATCACCGCAGGAGGCTCTGAATTCACATTTATCTTGAATGCATCCCTTCCATATCACATGTTAGCAACGTGTGCAGAAGCGCTACCCAGGCCCAACTGGGAATTGGCACTGTACATAATCATCTCAGGAATAATGAGGTAGCGTGTGTATGTTTGTTCTTACTGGTATATGTGCACGAACTACCACTGCTTGAATACAGGTTACAGAGAAATATGTATGTATTCAGTACACGCTGTAATTGTTGTAAAATAAAATAGGGTGAGGTGAAAAAGGAGAACAAATTCATAAACGCTGCTATGGATTGAGTGCAAACAGTTTAAGGCTGAGGGGTACTGACTTTCTGCTCAAACTCAGGACAAAATAATATGCTTCTTGCATGGGCCTGTTTCCTTAAGTGAGATACATATTCCTGTTAACCCTGGTCATGTGTAGTTTTTTGAAAAATAATTAAGCCAAACTTGAGTCAAATTAGGTATTAAAGCACTGCTAACTGTGAATTCGCATAAAAATTTAAGCATCTTTCTGGAGTATTGTGCTTTAGAGAGATAGGAGGCAGTGACTGTAATGAGCTTAGCAGATGCCTTGGACAAGTTTAACTTTGCTGCCACTTGTATGTGACAGACAACTGGTGATACTAATAATGGGATTTCTGAGAACTTGAAGGGCATTGTTTGCAACACTGCACACTCAGAGGTTACGTAGTAGCTTATTAATGCACTTTTTTTCTCAGCAGACCTGTGTTAGCTATGACTGGTTGAAATGTGAGTTGAAAATTCCACTGTGTTTTCCTAGTCTAACCTCTACTTGTCTTTATTTATTTGAAATCTGAGGTTATAAACAATGTGTCCCTGTGCTCACCTCTTGGATGTGAGACACTTCCCCCACTGCCTTTATCCAGAGAAAACCCTAGCATAGAAACTTATCAGCGTAAGTTGTTACTTATCAGTAACAACAAATGCTGTTTTTCATTAATGTTAAGCTTATATCTTAGTGTGAGATGGATTGCTGCTGTAGATACCTGTGATGAAAAAGTGATCTCTCTGTGTGCTGCAAATCCAAAGCATTCTCACAGATGTGAAATATTCCTGCCTTTTTTTTTTTCTTTTTTTTTTTTCTCCTTATTAAGATACTGGCTCTTCCATTTTGCTGTACTATATCACATAAAAGTTCGGTTAGGCAGTCTTTCCTTCTAGGCACTGATAAAAAAAGTAGAGAAGATAAAGTTACAGCCTGCTTCATTCTCTTTTTTGACTCTTCAGCACTTTCCTAAGTGGTGCAGTGTTACTTAGGAAACTGCATTTTCTAAGTAACAGGAAAATTTCTGTTACTTAGGAAATTTTGTTTCCAAACTAATATTCCATTACATAGAAAAGTGCTGAGTAAGTACTGAAGTGGTTTTCTTCTGTATGTTTGCTAGAAATTTATAAGCTTAGTTTCCCTTCAGTATATTGACAAAGTGAATAATGCTTGTCAGCTCATTAAGGGTATATTTGCGTGGATAATTTTATGTATACTTTATTTGTTAATTATACAAAAGAATACAGAATACTAATCCTTTCCCTCACTATGTCTTTTTCCTACAAGTCCAAAACATTCTTCTTAGCAGCAAACTAGAGGAGTCTGAATGTAACCATTTCATAATATTCTAAGGATCCCGTGCACAGACAGCCTCTAACTTTTAGGTTGCCATCACGTAGGGGTTTGCTAATTGCCACTAAAACAATACTTCTATACTGTTGCAAAGCTGTCCTTAATTTCTAGGAATGAACAACTCTAGGAGTTTGTCTAGTTCATGTTTTTCATTTGATAAGCTGGTGTTTATTGTTGCCTTCCCTAAATCACTATTGGTTTGGATTGTTACCATATTTGTGGCTCCAAGTTTTGAAGTCCAACTTGATAGGATCTGTACAAACATGACAAAGGAGCCAGTCCTTTTTATGAAGAACTTACTATCTAGGCATGTGTGTGCTTCAGGATAAAACTGTGAGAGGAAAGAGGGATGTGCCAAGATCATTCTTAGGTGTCTAGACAGTGTTACTCCCCACTATGTGGTGTTCCTCACACTAATTTGTTCTATAATTTAAATGCCATGCTCCCACCACACCAAAACCAGAAAGTGCAGTTTAAAAGACCACAGAACAAGATTTGTTCTGTTTTTCATTTCAAAGCTGGTATTCATTTATCAAAACACCAAAGTTGGCTTATGTAGAGGGAGCAGAGTCCTTACCCAGGGAGTGGCAGAGGAGGAGAAGCTGCCAACGTGACCTTTTGCTGCAGCTTCCCCTGTACAACCTCTGTGGACCCCCACATCAATACTGTGAGGGAAGTGCTGGGGGACTAAGGGGGAAGGGTGCCACCCAGCCCACCAAAACCCTGCCACTCCATCCCAAGTTTGCGTAGAGATGCGATGCTCTTGTTAGTATCAGTCTTGTGAAATTTTAAAATAGCATCATGGATCACAATTAACAATTAAAAGAAATTATACCTTATTCCTTACATCCCAAAGGTAATTCCATTTTTGATGGCATGGCACCCAAGGTAAGTGTTACTCTTTTGAGTAACAGTTTGTGTAAGCTTGTCAGAAGAACTCCCCTATTTCTTTAACTTTTCTGTTTCTTGTAACGTCTTGGGTGAAAATTATCTTTCCTACCTTCTGCCATCTGGTTATGCACCTAGAATCCTTTTTAATCCCTGTGACTGGGAAAAAAGCACTGACAACCAGCTATCAACAGCTGACTGGGTCTCCGGAGTTTCTTGTATTTTTGATGATAGTTAAAAAGATTATATCTAAACTAGATTTTTTTTTTAGGTAAAATTAAGCAAAAGGTATCTCATCCTTCGTGTAAATTGATGCTGGTTTTCATACACTTGGCTTAGAAAAACTGGCAATCAGAACAGGGGGGAGAACAGAAACTGAAGTTGCTAATGTAAAGTTCTTTTCTCATAAACTTTCTAGGGTAATAGGCAAGGCAAGCTTTAGTCATCGTCACTGTGTCTCCTTCCCCTGAAACTCCCACCTGTTAGAAGATGAAATCGGTAGCAGTGCGATGAAGGTCTCTGCAGTAGTTTTATTGCTTCATTCAAAAATATAGTTCACTGCAGTGCGTTATGTAAGTGGAGAAACTCCTATGCACGGTATTGCAGCAGATGCAGTTAGTTGTAAAACTCCTTGAAATAATGCTCTTCAATTTTACTTCTCTGAGCAGCAGTACAATTCTCTGCAGAGGATCTCTGCTTTTAAAACGGAATTGCACCAACGAGCTGCGAGAGCTGTGACCACTTGGATGCCATTTAAATATTTTAATTATACCTCTTTTTTTTAAATTTTGGATTAATATTCTTGGCAACTGCATGTCAGACTTGCATCTAGCTTCCATTCTCAGCGTTAAGTGATGTGTATATCAGGCTAGACTTGTGTATTTCATGTTTCTATCAGACAAAGTTGTGGTTTAGATGCAGTTTTCAGCTTTTCGGTAGAAGATACAAACTTTTTGTCTTGTGCGATTAGATTCATTAACCTTAAAATGCTCAAAAATAAGAATACTGAGACGACTGCCTCTCTTCTCTGCAGTGTACTCTTTCTCTTGGTAATTGGAACAGCCTATCTAGAAGCTCAAGGAATTTGGGAGCCATTTAGGAGACGCTTGTCTTTTGAGGCCTCAAACCCTCCCTTTGATATGGGAAGGCCACTTGATCTCAGGAGAATAGTTGGAATTTCATCTGATGGAAAGTAAGTATATGTTTGGAGTTTTTGTGGGATGTTCTCCCCTTTTTTTTCCTCGTTAGCTGTAAGGCGAGTAAGAAAGTAATACTGTTCTTTAGAACAGGTGAATTAATAAAGATCCTCCTAGTTATTTATAAAAAGATGGCTTGGATAAAAAGATGGATTTTATGATTGTGAAGAATATTCATCTTTTGAAAGAAAGAAAGAAAGAACCTAACCAAAACCAAACCCTATCAAGTTTCCTGTTAAAGTTCTCAAGAATGAAAGGTATAGACTGCAGAAAAATTGCAGAAAAAGTTCCTACCTTTGGTGTCTTAAGTTAAAGAAAAATAAATCATCTTCTTTCAGTGTTCCCTCCAACATATATATTGACTGTCATTTTACTGTGTTTTTGCTCATATGTACAGTGAGCAAGTGAACAGGAAATGGTAAAGGCTACTGACTTGTCAAACAAGTTTGGGGTATTTTTTTTTGGTTATATGCCAGTAACAGTGTAGTTCAAGGATTCTTTTGGACATAGCAATTCTTTTTCTTGTGTGGAAGAATGGAAACTTTGTAGAGTATGTATAAACACTTGTTGTTCTTCCAGCTTGAATGCGCTTGGATCAGATTCTAATCACAGTTCATCCAGAGGGATCTATGGAGCAGGCAGTTCATCTTCACGATCCAGTGCAGGGAATCATAAGCAGTGCAATGCAACAGCACACCTTCACAGCAATAGAAATGCACCTGATGTTGAAAACATCAAATCCAAAACCAGTTCAAGCATACCTAATAGGACTTCAGCACAAGCAGCTTCCATGCAGTCAGTGAACAGAGCAGGCCCCTTTACCTTGGATTCAGGTGCTACAGCTCAGACTCATGCCTTGGGCAAAAGAGCCAAGGGGACAAGGCAGAACCAGCAGTCGACGCAGCAGCAGGCACCAGCTCTGGCAGAGCAGCCCCTCCAGCAAGCCCCAGCATCAGGGCCCCAGCAGCAAGAGCAACAGACTGAAAGTGCTTTGCCACAGCTACCGCTTCTCAGCCCGCCTCACGGCGAATGTGCCAGCAGCAGAAGGCACAGCTCGGAGGATTCAGATCTCACTGGGCTCATAGAAACTATGGAAAAAGACTTTGACCACCCAGAATCCCCTTCCCCAGATGTGTTTACAGAGCAGCCCCCATCTCCACTAGCAAAAAGCAAAGGTAATACAATTCTGCTTTTTTTAACAGGATGATTCATTATGTAAGCCACAGAACAAGATTTAATCAACTGTAAAGGTCATGTTTTCATAGCATGGAAAGTGATAGCTTCTCAGCTTTTCCCTACGCTGCTGTATATGCCTGTGTCTTGAGCACTTCCTTTATTTGTTTTATGGCAGTGAGGTTCTCCATGCAATGCTAGGTTGTGATTCTTCCTGAAATTTTTTTTGAATGTTTTGATGAAAGCACATGTGAATATCTAGCCATCTGACCCTCTGAAGAAGAAAGATGCTTTTGGTTGCTACTCCCTTTGCCTTTAGGTTAACATCCATCCCTCCTACCTCTGTCGTTTGTACTTGGGACTGGGAGTTGAGGAAAGGAAAAAGAAGTTGTCCTGGTGTGTTACAAAAACTGAGATGGGGAAGAAGGGAGGAGGGGAAGAGAGATGGCTAAACCCCTGTGGGATTGTTTGGGAATGGAATTCTTTGTGCCCAGACTTGCAGCTGTAGAAAATCCTTGATGTCAGGTGGTCAGTAAATTAATATATAGCACCTGTCTTTATAAGTTGCATTCATCTTTGCATGAGGTTGGAGTTGAATTTGAATTGTTTATGCATCTTTTCAATTGTCTAATGCTTAAAATAACTTACTGGATTTCATACATTTAGATACATTCAGACTTTTAATATTATATGTCAGTTATTTTCCTTATAAAATTTTTGTTAGATTAGAACTTCTGATCATGCTTTTTGTATTAGCCATTTCAGTTGTGTCCCACAATTACATGGTTGTAAATTTAATCTTAATGTGTCTATTTCTAAGTGATTTTTCACTTTTTTCTACCACCACCATTGTATATAAACAGTACTGATCCTGTGTTGCTTATTAGAGATAAAGTTAAGAAAATGAATATAAACCCTAAGCTTCTGTATGATCACACACCACCAAAGAGGAAAGCTTCACTCTGTTAAGTAGTAATGAGCAGGAAGGTCTTAGCTCAGAAAGGATACAATGATGCATCTGGACTTTCAAAGTGGAGTTTCTAAAGTGATAAGAGGTTTTGGCATCATGCTGAAATATACTACTTTATTTCTGGGCTTGTTTGTTTTTAGTTTCGACGAAGGGGATGTGGTTGGGGGAATTAATCCTATGAGAATTATGACCAGTCTGTCAGTTATTAATTTCATAAAGGCTAAATAGTACTCCAGCAAAGTACATTCCAGCATGACTGTAAGTAGGTTTCATAGGCAGCGTCTATGTTAGCAAATATTACAGTATTGGAGCTCTGGAAAACAAAATGGCTGTTAGCAAGGATGCAACATCTTCATGGGGCATGTCTGAGTAGATTTACGGTGGACTGATCCAGTCCCTGTACTGGATCCAGTCCCTGTACTGAATGCCTGAAAGAGCTGGAAGTGCTTCTGGAGTGCATCTTCCTTCCATTTGTAGTTCAACCTAATAAGAAAGCAGCTCTTGTGCTCCAGTCCTGCTGTATGATCCAGCTGCTACACAGCATGTGGGGACCATTGAGCTTGGTTTCAAAAGCACATTCCTGATCCAAATAATGTGGTGTACCTATGTTAATATTTTTGTACCTATAGTAATTTCTAGTAGTCTATGTACTGGGAGCTTGACTTAGCAAACAGTTGCTCCTAAGTGTTGATAGACCTTTGATTACATTTTTTCAACTATATTTAAATGCATTTTCTTGAGATGGGTGCTTGTGTTGATTTGTCTATCAATTTCAAATGGTAAAATACTTAGTTCCTAATCACTTACATGGGTTCCATTTTTTGGTGTTACTTTCCTGTTTCATAACTTTCTCCTGATTACAAATTCCTTCGGAAAAATTCACATTTTTCCTCCTGTTACAGAGTCTTTGCATCATTTGTACTTTGGCATGGTGGTATACTGAATATTTAAACATATTCTGTATTGCAAAATATATTATGTTATATTTTGCAATACAGGTAGTTTTCTTGACCTCTTCATTGTCTCAGATCAATAAATCAGATTCATGCATGTAGACTTCTTTTTTGACAAGCTTTATAAAAAACCCCCACAACATTACGTGTAAACCATAACTTGACTGTCAAAAGCTTAGCGCATCAAATAAAACTTGCCCATTTCCATTTGCCCTCCTTTAAAAATGTAAAGCTGTAGGGGAAGTTCCATTATCTATCTAGATCTACATACACACACCAATATTTGTCTTTAGATAAATAGCTAGAGCTAGTCACAAACATTTGCAGAAGCAGCAGCTTCTGGACTAAAACTGGCTGGCATAATGTCCTGTGCAGGATTCCCATCTTTATAGTCTTCTGTTTCAGCTGCCCAATACTTGGGTCCTAGCAGACTGCTACAGAGTCTACACCAGGTTTTTGTTAAACAGCTGTTTTACATTGTAATTTTATGTCATGGTAACATTTTAAATAGATTTTCTAATGACGAACATTAAACTGTTTAGCAGTCCGGAATGTAGACTAAATTTTAAGCAAATCTTAGAACGAGACCTTCTGAGGCAAGTTTGAAGGCACTGCCCTTTGATATGTATCTGGTATTTGCCAAAATAGTGAAGGCAAATTCATGTTTCGGTACAAACTTTCCCTGAGGAACAACTTGCCAAATAAAATATGACAGCTGTCATTGTGCTTCCAGACTCGGTTCTGATGTGAGCTGGTACAAATCCCAGCAGGGGCTAAATCCACTTATTCAGCACAGGTTAATTGAGTCTTTACTTGAGTGAACTATTGCGTCCACCCTGGAAGCTGTATGCAGGCACTGTGCGGCTTATAAATAAGAACACTTAGTCTGAAGGGCACTATCTCAGAAAGATCTTATTGGTAAAGGTGTATGTTACATTGAATGAAAGACATAAGAATATTGTGAATGCTCTCATCCTGTAAGGTACTAATGACATATATGCACATACAGCTTCTCTGTATTGATGCTTTTTTTGATAACGTTTTTTTACTCCCCAGGAGCCTAATCCTGCCTATTTTCCAAGCCGGGACCTCTGGCTTGATATTGAAGGTTCTTGAACCTCTACATTTTGAACTTACACTATGCTACATTTCAGCTAGCCTGTAGGAATTGCAGGAAAAACAAGCAATTGTTCAAGTAGCATTATTTCTTTGTATGTGGATTGCTTCAAGAAAATTGATTAAAGATCCCCTACAGCGTTTAATGCATTGTTTTACCTACTTTGAGGTGCAGTAACACTTTAATGTGTCATGCCAAGTTATTTTACATTCAGCTTAGTCATACCTTCTAGGATAGTACACTCCCAAAGAATAGAATATGTCAAGGGAAGAAAGTATACTTGGGTGTGAGATTTCAGGTTTTGGGGGTCTGGGTTTTTTACATCTTTGCTGGACAAATACTGTTAGTGATTTTTCTCATCTGCTGTAGTCTTACTGCAACTTGTTGTGTTTTTTTTTTTAACAGACAAGCATGCTACTAATTATTCTTCATTTGTTCAGATGATAAAGCTTGTACCAATTTCTGAAGTTCATGTTTAAATCTAGTCTTACATGGTTAAATTGTGAAACTGGATTCTAAAGTATTTAAAAGGAATGCCAGGAACAGAGCAGGGAAGAATTATAGGTAGCCAGGTGCCCACCATCTACAGAGAGGCAATGGAGGTAGGGCTCAGGAGCATAAATGCAACAGTGCCGATCAGGGTTCTTCAGGTTTGATGCTATTGCTCACGTTTGGTGTGAAGTGGCTGCAAATAGTTGGTGTATCGTAACAGATGACAAACCTCAGAGACTTAATCATGTGGGTTAGCCTCTAAAATTAACTAGCCCATCTCAGAGTACTGCTGCTGAGAATCTGAAGCATCCTTATCTCCCTAGGGAAAGGGAAAACACTTCAGCGCAAGACTAAGCCACAGAAGAAGCGGGAAGAAAAGGATAAAAGAGGGAAAGGAAAGCAACAGGAGGATGAACTGAAGGATTCCTTGGCAGATGATGACAGTTCTTCAACCACAACCGAAACCTCCAACCCAGATACAGAACCACTTCTCAAAGAGGTACAGCACTGCTCATAAAATGAGATTACTGTGTAGCTGGTGGGTCACCTGTTAGAGTAGGAATACAGTCTTTTCGCCCCACCCTACCTGCAGCTTTCATATACACTGTAATACCTAACAAAGGAAGAATGTTAATTAAAAAACAACTTTCCCAATCCGTACCTTCACTTCTTCTCTACAAAATTTGGTCCTCTGTGTAAACATGCTTGAATCATGTAGTCTCAGGACTGAAAGTACCTGAGTGACTGTGGGTTGAATACGCCACCGGTTGTCAGCAGCCTTGTGGTAATTATCTCTCTGCACGCCCCTCGCCTATTCTATTTGCAGAATAAAATGCCAAAGTATGGACTCTAATTTTACTTGATAATTAAGGTGTATGCTACACTCATGCATTTCATCAGTTACAAAGGGTCCGTTCACTGGTGGTAACTTGTCAGCAGGTAGTTAACTTAATTACCTTTGACAATACCTCTACCTTTTACTCATTTGGCTTACATGCTTCTAGGTAATAAACTAAAGCTCTAGCAACTTGTGTAGTGGTCAGGTTGTCATAAATATTTTATCCTAAAGCATGTGCTAGGGAACCAAACAAAGCAAAGGTAATCACAAAGAGAAGAAAACCAAGCCTAAATTTTGACATGTCTCAAATTTGAACTTTGGAAAATATAGAGATTCTAGCTGGGGGAAAAAAAGAAAAGAATTCCATTTAATACATTTTAAAAGTTACGATTTAGTAAGTTTTCATTTGAAAATCACCGTTGATTTTTCAGGATGACTATTTGACAGTATACTTGTATTCAGAAAGTCTTAGAAGTGTGGTTAAAGAAAAAAAAACCAAGAATGGTAAAATTGCTCGTATTCTTTGCTTTGTTGAAGAGTCTGTTTTAGACAGCTGGGACTCTGTGCAACAGCTGCAGTATAGGTCCCAGTACAGACCTAGCATCCTTTTAAGTAGATTTGGAGGCTGTGGCCTGAGAAGCTGTGTATTTACAAATATCAGATCTGCTTGAAGCACATTAATTTGCTAGATATTTTGATTTCTACTTCTCTAATAGCAAAAATAGATACCATGTTTTATAGATATACTCATTAAGAGGTAAAAAGATACCTTCTATGCTGCAAAAATGCTCATGTTTTCAAACAGCATTCTTTCCTCAGCTCTGTTTGTACTACGTATGTTGTGATGCAAGAAGAATTTCACTTTTCATTAATATTAACTTGTTATTATAATGTCTTTTATAGGAACCTGAAAAACAAAAGGGAAAAGTTATGCCAGAAAAACCTGAGAATGAAATAGTCCAAGTAAAACAGAAAACTAAAAAACTGCTAACAAGTATCAAGAAAGAAATCCCTGTAGATGTGAAAACCAGGTAAGCATAACAAAGGCTTTTTAGTAGGGAAGGCATTGTGCTTGAAGGGAAGATGGATTGATAAAAATCTGTGTTTTCAACTGTTGTGGCTGCCAGTCTGTCTAATGCCAACAGCAGATACCTTTAAGCAGCTTCCTCTTCCTTCCTGATATCAGGGAATATCTGAAGCTTGTAAATAATAAATTATTTAATGGGAGTACAGTGTGTAAGTGAGAACTAAATCTGGAGAAGAAAACCAGGTTAAGCAATGTTAAGCTTTCTGTAACAGGTATCACATACACAAAGTAGGGTTAATATTTCTACAGGAGCTTCTAGTGGCAGCACAGTAAGCCAGCGCTAACATGAGTGAGTGCCTTTAGTTGCCCTTGGTGAAATTACAGCCATGCAATTTCCTTTTTTGTATCATAGAGTAAGATCAGAGTCTTGGATATGTTATTAAAGGAGGCTGCTGCTGGTGCCAGTCCCTTTTCCTTACTGGCAGGTGGTTGATTGCAGATGATAGAAAACAGAAAAATGAAGAACTTTAGTCTTACTGTATCTAGTTCATTCTGAAATCAGATCGGTATCCAAGTGCCACAAAAGTAAACCCAAACTGAGGCTTGTGTTTTCCCTGTTGCTGTAATTAATACTAGACTAACTGGGATTAGTAGTTAGTATAAATTTATTTTCTTCAAAATATTCCTGAAAACATTGCCTGGCAAAGTCTCCTTCTCATCCTATTTATTCTTACCATTATCTACTTTCCATTATCATATAAATCACAAGTTCATTACATGTGACAATATTCAAAGGCCACAATGAGAGCTGGTTTGGAATTCTTCTGCAAGAAATGGGTAAAATAGTTCTTCCATAGAAAGTGAGAGACATAATCAAATAGTTGGAGAAAAAGAACAATATATAGCCAAATGGATTTGGTGGTGGGTTTGAATAGTTTTATGTCATCAACTAAAAGTTGATCCTGTACATTCAGGGCAATGGCATTATCAGGAGCATGTGATCTAACAAGAGTGTGTGAGGGCAGAGTCGAAACATGGCAGTTGCCATCTCTTGTTGCCTCTGTATAATCAAGCAGGTTTTGTAATCCTGGCACTCCAGGGTGAAAGCTTCTCCTGGAAGGTGAATGATCCCTAATAAATGTGTGGAGCACTGTGGGTAGAAAATGAGCCAGGGCTAGGAAGGATGGAGTTGCATATAGGAGAAACAGAAAGCTCTGCTTATGAATAGCTTTGAAGATGAGTGCAAGTTTGACATAGAATGCCACACGAGACCAGGATTTTGTAAGACCGTATGGTGCATATACATACATTTTAAAAAAAAACACAAAATAAAATCTCCTTCAGCACTTCAGAGAGCTTAAAAATAAATGGATCTCTGTTTTCATTTAGTTCCTTGGATTTGTCTTATGCTCCCCCACTGGAAAACAAGCAGCGCAAAACCTTTCCATCCAAGATATCTACACAACACCTTTTGGCAAATGGGTCTAAATCAAGAAACCTCCCCAAAACAAGAGGTACTGTTAGGCTATTTTTTATAAATACCTCGGGAGTTTTATTCAGTTGTTTGTAACCCCTCTTGAATGCTTAATTCTAAGTCTGGTGTGCGAAGAAAGCTGTTCAGTTTACTACCCATGGACTTGCTTTTCTTCTTTTGTCTTAATAGGTCCAAACAGTAAGTTAATGGAGAGCAGGCCATCAGTATTAGCAAAATTTCTCCCCAGTGGTTCTGGTCAGGAGCTAGGAAACACCAGCAGCTCAGAAGGGGAAAAGGATTCTCCACCACCAGAGTGGGACTCTGTGCCTCTTCACAAAGCTGGGAGCTGTAAGTAATTCCTAGAGGATGACAGAATTAGTCTTCTGCAACTAATATCCATAGGTAGGCTTGGTCTGTTTATAGATCTTCCTATCTTTTCTCACTGCATGGTTGTGCTCCCATTTTTTGCTGTAGGCCTTATTGATAGCATCAGGTACAATTTGGGAGGTTTGAAAACCGCTTGGGCAGAACACGGACCATTCTGCAGTTCTTCAGGGATGAACAGGATTCAGAAGCTGCTGGGGAAATTGAGAAAATGAGAATTACTGCTTGAAAACGAAATGTATTTTGAGAAGCCTTTGTTGTAATGTAAATACTATAGGAAGATGGTCTGTGTTTCTCTCCATAGCTACGGACAACCTTTATAAACTCTCTCTGCAAACCCTGAATGCAGATGCTTTCCTGAAACAGCGACAGCCCTCACCGACACCTGCGTCTCCATCTCCTCCTCCCGCACCATTTGCTTTTGGGCCACGAGGAGGCACTTACAGCAGCATTGTGAACAGCAGCTGCAGCAAGTGAGTCCAAATCTGCACCTCCTACTGATTTCCTAAGCACAGAAAGTTGTGGAACCCATGTGCTTCATATGGTGCATCTCCTTTTTCTCAGACCCATTTCCTCTTCCCATGGAAACTCCTTTTTTGCAGATACTACTGTGCATATCTTACCATTCTATTTAATACTTTCCTGGGGTTCCTTAGGACTTGGTAGATTGGAAAAATGTGCAATTACATGAACTGTTGAGCTGTTGTTAACATTTTCATGAATGCTAGCTTAAATTGCTGCTTTTTATCAAACTGTTTAAGTCCAAAACCTTACTCTTTTTTTTTTTTTTTTTTCCTCCCCCCCCCACCTTTTTTTTTCCCCCTTAAGTGAAACGAAAAGCAAGCAGCCTAATGGTACCAAACATAAGCTGGCAAAGGCAGCTTCTCTTCCAGGCAGGAATGGTAACCCCACATTTGCTGCTGTAGCTGCAGGTTATGACAAGAGCCCAGGTACTAGAACCAGTTTGGAGTTCTAAATATTTCTGCATATTTCGTGAATATTCTGTTATTTTGTTTTCTTATTTCACTTGTTTTATATACATATATTCTTGCAGGTGGCAGTGGTTTACCAAAGGTTTCTCCAAGCAAGATGGACGTTTCCAGTAATGTCAGCATTTCCCACACAGTTGTTGACAGCGATGGCTCTGACAGGTAATTTTTATATTCTTTAGGCAAATACCTAGGCCCCTAGAAAAGAAGATTTTAAGCTGTTGATCTGTTAATCTGTTAATGGCATTTTGAAGGTAGTGACAGAATACATTCTGGTTCCCCGCTTCCCCCCTCCTTTTTTTTTTCTGCATGTGATGGGGACACCCTCCCCTCCTCGCTCCAAGTAACTCAACAGTTTTGTGTTCCCCGGCATCCAAACAATGAGAAATCAGCTTGGCTCTTTACGTATTGAGGAATGTGTACCAAGGTCACTTGAAATAGTTTACAGGCAGAATATGCACTATCTTTCACTCCCAGTTTTAACACTGAGACCAGAACTATCACTGGGCTTTGTGTTATGAGTAAGAGCAGAATATAGCTGTGCTCGGTCATGTTCCCCAGTGCATGCTCTCTTTTCTGACATGTTGTGGCAGTGCATGTCTGTCTTGGTTGTAAAAAGCAGTGAGCTTTTGGTAACCTTTCTGGAATAGGAAAAAGACTTGAATTCAAGTTTCAATACACAGAGGAATTGCTTTTCTGAGCAAAGTTTGTGGGTGGAGTTTTGGTTTGGTTTTGTAAATGTTTATCACTGGTTCCAGTTAACTCATCTGTATTTTCAAGAAGCTTGCCCACAAGCTAGAGTGTGAGTGTTTGTATCCCTTCTGAGTGGTTCTAAATTTTATTTTCTTGTCGAAAAAAATTCACCATGGCTTGGACCCTGTAAGTTTTCTGAGAAACTGATACTACGGTTACTCTCAGGTTTGTGTTGGAGGTCAGTCTACAGATTAAAGTGCATTATGTCTATAGCAGTGTGTTGCTCCAAGGTGGGTATATACACAGGAAAATGGTATTTCACTGAAATCTTTTGTTAGAACAAAAATAAGCTGATTTCCTAACTCTTGATCCCCATTAAACCTATATATAGAGAGAGTTAAATATATATATACACATATACATTTGTATATAGGTCAGTAAGTTAATATTGTCAGTAGTACTGTGTTAACGAGTTGCCTATTGCTTTCCCATTACTCTAATATTTAGTTCAGGTTTGTGGAGTCCTATCAGCAATCCCAGCAGTCCTGACTTCACGCCTCTCAACTCATTCTCTGCATTTGGACATTCTTTTAACTTAACGGGAGGTGAGTCTTTTGTTTTCAAGTATTTTTCTGTATTCAAGTACAGGTTAAAGAAATGGTGTGTCTCCATTCCACCAGTCTAAGTACAGACAGCATTCCCATCCCTGCACCCAAAAAGAATGACTACATAGGAAAGCATGATAAAAATTTGGTGGTGTATTCTGTGTTTCAGCCCAGAGACAGTTAGTGGAAACTCTTAGAGTGTTGTTTGGGCTGGAAATAAGTTTCTCAGTTTCAGTAAAATTTCTTGAGATTTGTTTCTTCCTTAGTCTTCCTCTTCTCCATCCCTCCCCCTGAACTTTACTGTAGGTCTCAAAAGTGTGCCACTAGGCCTGTGGTTTCCTGAGCACTCCCGCCTGCATAAAACCATTGCTCTATAAATGAGGCAGTGGCCCATCCATTGTGTTGCTTTCTTCTTGTGTTCTCCTTTAGTCTTTGTATAGCTGCATGATGTACCAATGCATACTAAACTGAGCAATTAATTCCTGTATTTAAATATTTAGGCAAACTTTGACTATTGAGATGGGCCTTGATGCAAGCAGGCTATATTGTAGGGCATGGATGCTCTGTGTACTTACGCAGATTTGCATACCATGTTTGGGGATGCATAATAGTTTTTAAGGTGTCTGCAAAAGATGATAAACAAAGCAAGTTTTTTGTGTGGCATTTGCAAAATGGATTGTATGTCTACTGAAAAAATTGTATGTCTACTGAAAAATGCTGGGGGTCTGCAATCAAGAGCAGCTGCTGCTGTGGGGTTCTGTCATCTTCATCAGCAATACTAGGCACCAGTGACTGATGCCTGGGATCAGTTTTGTGTATGGGGACCAAGTGAACCATGAGCACTGGTGCCACCCTCCCCTTCTCATAGCACAGATGGGGTCTGGGCTGGGGCATAGCCAGTGCTGCCTCCCATACCATGAGTTAGAAGGGAGCGCTGCAAGGCAAGCAAGTGCTGTGATTATGAAAGGCTCCTTCAGCCTGGTCGTTTATTCTACCTGCAGATAACTTGTTATGAGGAACTGTCAGGGCTCTCTGTCCAGGCTGTGCTTCTGCCTGGTTCCCCAACTGCTTTTGGGTAAATAATACCAGCAACCACAAATCCCATAGGCTGATACTGAATTATACACAGTAAGCATGTAACTCCTTTTTTCCCCACTGTAACCATAATTCTAACTTTGTAGCTGCTGTCTGATGTAGGGCACATGAGATGAGGTCTGTATTACTGTGTGATCTTTTCTAATCTCAATTCTGCAGCAGGACCTGCTAGAAAAATATGGGAAATAACTGTGCAGAGTATTAGTTTGCTGTGGTTCTTGGAAAAAAGAGAAAGAGTAATGTACTCAGTTTTATTTCATTTTATTTTTAGAGGTGTTTAGCAAACTTGGTTTAGCTCGATCTGCTTATGGGCAGGATGTTCAGAGAAACTGGAGTGAATTCAATAATGTTCCATCATCCATCTGGGATCCTTCAGCTACAGATTCTGTACCCTCCTGGCCAACAAGTTCGAGTTCCCCAACCCATACAACTGCAGTAAGTATTAAGTCCAAATACAGCATTTTATTATTGTTACCAACCTGTTCTGTATCTGTTATCTAATTTCATTTAGAGGATTTTTAAATTTGAATGAAAAAAATCAACTGAAGAATAAAGGAAAAGGGAAGCTATACATATTTATCATTCTGTGTAGTTAAGTTGACATGGCTGTTGGACAAAGAGTGATTAGTCCACTCACTTGCGGATGATGAATCCATGTAAATTGCTTCACATAAAAATATTTCTCACGAGAGCATCTTGCAGCACTTAACAAATGTGTGTTCCATTTCCATGTACGTCAGGATTGTAGAAAGAGCTGTTCTGCTCCTGTGCCATGGCTGGACACTGCCTCTGTCACTTCCAGTTTGATGGACAGTTGTAAAATAGCCAATGTGGTAATGTTCAGACTTTGATTCTGCTTCTTGAATCCAGTGTTGCACCTACTTGTAAATTAACAAAAGGTCAAAAAAACCTTATCTAAAAGACCTCAAATGTATTATTTTCAGCTTAGAAAAAACACTAAAGGACTGAGCATAAGGTGAAGCCTTTAAACTGACTACTAATTTTGATGGAGATCTTGAGTATAGCCAAAGAAGAAGAAAAAAACAAACTTTTACACAGATTGCAGCACTGCTCTCATCCTTGTGCCTCTCTATCTGTCAGAATAAAACTTATACTGCAACAGCTGTCTTCAGTGCCAGCTGAAATCATTCTTCATCTTGTCTTCTGAAAATGTTTTTGTAGTGAGTAAGAGGCAGTGTTTACTTCACCTGGTAGCAGTTCAGATGAAGTAGGGGAAGGCAGGGGACAGGAGAAGCCAAAGAAGGTCACACAGCTTCTCATAGACACACATTCACTGATCCCACCCTTGTCATGCAGTTACAACTATAGCTGTAACCTCACTAAAACTATGTAAGGAGAGATTTTTGCTCTTTGGTCACATGGAGAGCAGATTTCTCAGCATTCGATAGAAGGAGGGATTGGGGACAACCAGAACAATCTCTCTAGCTCCTAACTGCTAACCTATTTCCTGGCTGCTTCTGAAAAATATTTGGAGGTGTGCTTCAGGAAGCATCAAGATGGAAGCCAGAGAAATTGTATAGAAGAATTGTCAATCTCTCCGTTTAAATATTTTGGGGAAGAAAAAAAAAAGCATTTTAGGAGCTTATTCAAGGAGATCACTTAAAAAACAAGAAGCAGCAGACAGACTGAAATGTTCAAAGCCTTTTTAATGATAGTGATTTTTTTCAAGTGCTTATGGTGAGCCATAACAGGAAAACTTAGCTATTCCTGCCACTGAACCTCCTTGCTTCAAGTGCTAGATAAGAGAGCAGGTACCAGGCCAGGGCCCTCTCCTTTCCTCCTTCCTGGCACAAGACCCAAAGCTGTTCTTGCAAACAGCACTTGTATAGTGGCTTCTGTGTTACCCTCTTTTCTAGGAAGGTTTCTGGGGAGTTTTGATCATCCTCCTTTCTTATTCCTCTTGCTTTCCCATTTTATGTATAACTCTGCTTCTGTACTAAATAGCATTTGACTTCTGGGTCCCATCTCACCTCAGGCCTTGCTGCATTGCTGATACTTCTTTGCAAGTTTCTTTCTAACCACAGTCCCTTATTCCTCTTTCCTCCATTTCCCTGCATGTAGTTCTGTCTGCCAGCCACTTTGTACCTCCCTCCACCAGCCTTAAAAGGGAGTAGCAGCCTAATCTAAGGTATTCTTCTCTACCACTGCTTTCCTGGTTGCTTCTACTTTATCAGCAAGTGTCTTTCTATCACGTTCAAATGCTTCTGGGACACATAGGAATAGTTTATGGCTTTTGCCCACAGGAGGAAATAGGGTGGACTTTTAGTGTGTTAGGGTTGGTGTCTGAGCAGTAGAATGAGTTTCCTGCTGTAGGCTTAGTAGTTTAATGATTGTATAGCTTAAATATAACCATTTAGTTATATAACAGTAATAAACTGTGATCCTAGTTGGCTCAAGTTCTCAGTGGCATTGAAGAGTCCTAATGATGTTGACCCATTTAACCCCTGAGTATGCTCAAAATTCCTCTCCAACCCTTGATATCAAATTATTTGAGGACCCTTTGGTAATGTGTTGGTGTCCAACCAATGTCAGGTATGATTAGACTGAACATATATCTTCTTCATTCCAGGGGACAAAATAAAAACCTGAAATGAAAGCATTTTCAGAGTTTACCTTGTTTACTTTTCTAAAGGGATTTTTATTTTAATCTTCAGATGCACAGTGCACTGATACTGGTTAACCTTTAGTGCGCATTCTCTGAGGGCTGAGATCTTGGGAAGGGATGCCCTATCTCCACCCAGTAAATCCAAACATAAGAATGTTTGTACCTTTACAGCACACACTCAAGTCCACTGCCTTTTGGATGTGTCAAGTTTACTGTATATTTGCAAATTGAATTTACAGCATATGTACATTAAATCTATTGGCACTGAGGTATGTAGTGCATTAAGCCTACAAGTAGCAGGTTCTGTGCTAATATTAGCATGAAAGTTATGCTAACCTTTCTCATCTCCATCTTTGGCTGCTTCTGGGTATCACTTCCCACCACACCATGGGTTAGATTCCTCTACTTGTTGCTTGCTACTGTTTGGGCTTCAATAAAACAGGTGACAAAACCTGGGCCTTGTTCATTTCTGCATGTGTTCTCTAGGCTTGCTGTACCTATCCTATGCATCTCAAATGCATATGTGACATGGCTTGCAGCACACCTGCATCTGCACCATGACCATTTGTCAGACTTCCAGATGTCTTGAGCCAGGACAGACTTACTGGAACTCCATGACAAATGGCCAGTTCTCTGATACCCTCTCCCTTCATCTGGAGAAATTTTGGATGGGGGAGAAAGTATATACTGGGAATATGGGGAGGTACAGTGGGGCTGAACACAGGTAGGTTCATCCAAAACGTACAATTTATAACAGATATGTCTGAATACAAGGAGATAAGTTTGCAAACAGCCAAAAAAGGATTAAGGAATAGACTTTGCTGCTACCTTCCATTACAACTTGAAATTTGGTTTTTTTGAGAGTTGAACCATGTTTATCTACATCATTCTAAGTAGTTTAATTAAACTTGAGCTCTTTGGCCCTTGTGTGTTAAAGCTTGAATGCTAGTAGTGCTTAAATTAGTAATGGTATGGGGATGTATAAGCTCAAATGAAAACAGTTTAAAAGCCTGTAATGTAATTGCACTCTGCAGCCCATTCAGTTACCAGATGTGTTTGATGACCATTAGTAGTGTGGTTCCTCTGGGGCAAGCTCTATTAAAGGGAGTTCTAAACTCCCTGTTGCAGTGAAGACGGAAGGGGTTCCAGTGAAGTTGGAAGCAGGCTTGCTGCTTCTTAGATACTTTTCTTTCAGGGCGGCTGTAAACAAGGTGAAAATAGAGGTTACCAAACTGCTACTTACCTGGCTCTGTCTTTACTGCAGTCAATCCTTGGCAACCCAAGTGGCCTGTGGTCCACCACTCCGTTCAGCAGTTCCATTTGGTCAAGTAATCTCAACAGTGCCCTTCCCTTCACCACTCCAACAAATGCGTTGTCAGGCATTGATCTCATGGGTAGTGAGAACTCCTCCACTGCTCCTCCTCCACCCACTGCTGCCAATGTTGCCAATCCTGCTGAAGACATGGGACAGACCTACAATCCTTGGAGAATTTGGAGCCCAACAATTGGAAGAAGAAGTTCAGATCCTTGGTCTAATTCACACTATCCTCACGAAAACTGATGTTAAGCAAAAGGAAAGAACTCTTGTCCAGGTCATGATACAATTCTGAATGCAAATTTTTGAAACATCATTTTCAGGCTGTTGCTGGTCATTGCTTCCCTCCCCCCTGCCCCACCCCCCGAAAGTCATGCTTTCATCACTTGCTCCTTTTTGAAGTCTGTCCTGCAATATGGTAGTGTGAGATTGCAGATAAGCTTGAAAAAGTCTGGGTGTGGTCACAAATCCCAACTACAGCTGAAGCCTGTAAATCTGAACAATTTCACTGGTTTCATATTTTACTATCTGCCATCATTATTTAGGAAACAATTTGAACTATAAAACAGTCCTGGCATGCAATACTTTTATGAAAAGTACCAGTTTGGGTTTTTAAACTTTTCCAGTATTATCCTCCAAGTTCTAATTTAAAATCAAAAGGCACTTTGTGCTAAAATGCAGAGTATTTTTTTAAAAACAAGGCGGTCTTTGTTAACACAGGTTCTAAGAATGTAAAAAAAAAAACAAAAACAAACAAAAAAACCACAACCAAACCAACACAAAACCTTAAGAGCAAAATGGCTGAATGTAAGAGCATTCTGTTGAGACTGTAATACACTTTCTGTGCTGTTTGTACATTTGTAAACCTGAATGCATTTTTAAGTTGAACTGAAATGCACACAGCCAAGACTTGTGGAAAATACAAGATACCTTGTGCGTTTCTTACGGATACAACTTTGGGTTGTACTTTAAAATAAATACTGCTTTTTTTCAAGATCTGTCTGCTGTAATTCTGTTCTCCTGGTATTTTCTAAACTTGTGCATGCATGAATCCACTTGGCAGTGGTAGCCTTTGGTTGAAAATCTACTGTGCATAGAGCCTATGTTAACAGAAACTTCACTGCAGGTGAAACCTGGCTTCTGAGCAGCATGGGTTTGTGTAGCAGTGGAGAAGTAGAAATTGTTTTCAGGGTCACAGTGCTACCCACTTGAAAATTTGCTGGCTAGCAAAATGCTGGAAAAATGTCTACACTGTTTAAGTTTCCAGGCATCAGACATGGTAGCAGCTGCTGCTGTTTATGCTACACCAATACCTTTGTAACACTGTTCTTGTATAGGTCTGAACAAGAACATTACTACTTTTATATATGATTTATCTGTCCCTTTAAGATGCCTGTTTCCCTTTGTTAACAGTAAGGCAAGCCCCAGTGACTACATATATTCATCTGAGCCAAAGCCAGTTAAAAATGAACCCTTCCATTACAAGACAGCATTAACAGACACTAGCAACATAAATTTACTTATGACTCAGTGGCACTGCTTAAAATTTACAGCAGCAGATTTTTATCAGAATTCATCCTTTAAGAGTAAGAACTCTATTTTAGTTAAAACCTTTATGCTACAAGGAATGTTGTATGCAACAAAGTATGAGAGTTAAATAAATAATTGAGACTATGTGACCACTTTTCCAGCTTGCATTATGTAAACAAAATCTCTACAACTGTCAGATTGCTGTCTTCTTGCTGCCACCAGCAGAAGCTTAAAGATACAGATCTCTGAAAAAAGAACCTGCTGGAACTCCTTTGTTCTTAAAATTTGGGTATTTCTAGAACCATGCAAGGTCATGAAATGTTCAACTTGGATTTGTATGCAGTTTCCTTCTGAGTTACTGGGCAAACAATTCTCCTGCTGCATGCAAAATGAAGAATAAGCAGTTAAGCTACTGACATGCCAGGGCCTGCTGCTGGGTAAATGGAACTTGGGAAGATAACTAGCAGTAACTTCAAGGTGAAAGGAGCTCCTTAAGGTACTGTACCACCTCTTTTTCCCAGCAGGTTTTTATATTAGAATTGATTCCATGGAGGATAGGAGCAGAAACAAATTCTGAGACACTAATAGTCCTCAGTGGTTTAAGCAGTTGTGAGGACAGGAAAAATTTTCTGCTTTAAAAACATTTCCCTTTGAACAAGACAAGGCGCCACATGAGTAATTTAGACTTTTTTCCTCAAAAATGTGAGCCATTCCCTTGTGTTGATGCAAATAATCTCTGCCACCTTTAGAATATTCTCAGCTCTTCCTTTTGAAGAGTTTCCTCTTGAGGACCAATTAAATATTACTTAAGTTCTAGGGGTGAAAAAACCTGAATGATCAATATCTTTGACACACAGTTTTCAGTTTCTTAAGCGAGGAAAAAGCATGCCCTTCTTCCAAAATTTATAAGGAAAATGGCCTAGGCCTAAAGACTTCCTACTTCTGAGTGTCCTATCTTCCTTCTCTCTGTCAGCAGCGGTATGTACCATAGCTTGGCCACTGCCCTGCAAGAGAAATACCAAACTGGGGAAAACTCAGTGACATAGGCTGCAGAATGCGAGTAAACAGCAGATTCTCAACACTGGAGCATCATGGTCAAATTGTACTGAAGTTGTCCACTGCACTCTAGCTGACCATGAACTGTTTACCTAACCCAATGAGAGGTAAAATTAAGAGTGCACAAGTGTTTATCTTTATGAGGAAAGAAGCTATCTTTCACAAAACTGTTTCACCCGGAGTGATGTTTTACACTAAATACAGCTTTGACTGGGCCTTGTCTGGTTTTCCCAACCTGTAATTATGAGCAAGTTTTTGAGCTTCGGTGTTTTGACCTTGTGAAACAATGATGACTTCAGCTCACAATGAGTCAGTCTGTTAGAAGAGACACGCCAGGAATGGAAATAATGCAGCTTCTACTGCGTGTGTGCTGTGATGGGAAGAGCATTCAGTCACCTCATTTTAAATAGGCTCTGCTTCAAAACTGAATCTTTTGCCCAGTGCTTGTTTTCATCTAACGCCAGTCAAGGACGGACTTCATGTTCAATCGGTGCTTTAGTCACATCAATACTAAAGCAGTCTTCAGGTTGACTGGATCAGCATGCTTTTCAGCAGTCCTCTGAATACCACTGCTAACCATACTTAACTACTACTAGTTTGCTACTTAGATGCTGTGTGATCCAGCAGCAAGTGGAGAAAGACTTTGTTTTTTGGGGTTTTTTTTTGGTATATCGCAAAGAAGGAATCAAACAACCAGACAGCAAAGCCACAAGAATCTGCAGGAGCCAGAGAAAATACATTGAAGCACTAGCCTAAACTTGGGGGACTAATAAGAATTGAGAGTCTTAAGAAGCAATGAAATCCCTAATATCACTATATTTGCTGGTACATGAGGACTGTCCTGAACAAAACTTTTTTTTTTTTTTTTGAGCAGAACTGTGTAAAGGTGGCTGCTCAGACCCAAAAAACATCAATTGGTTCATTTAACCTTAAACACCAGATTACATTGTACCAAGAGAAATGCAGGAAGTGGGAGGAAGTGTCAAGAAAGATTTTTTATGGCCACTGCCTAAGGAAAACCCCTTGAGGTGTTTTTGTCAAGCTAGGATCACCAAATAGTGGTCCTTCAGGAAGGACCCTGTATCTGAGACCTGACTTCACTCTCTGTCTGCATACCGTGAAGCAAATGTTTGAGTTGGAGTGCTATTAACACTCAATAATACGGGCTCTTCAGGTGGTATGCTCAGTCTCCCCTGAAGTTTTACAAGATAACAAGTAGTCCTCAAGTGGCAGCAGGGAGTGGGATGTTCTAGCACTGTGATAACGAGATTTACATGGGATACATGCCAGAGAGCACCTACAGCAGGTGAAGACTGTCCTGGAGTCTGAGCCAGACTCTCTTGCAAGCTATGAAAAATCACAGTTCAATTACTTGCCCTCAAAAAGACAGGGATCTGGAGATCTTATCCTACAAGAGACAAAAGGTATTGGCTGGGGCGGGTGCAAGTGGGGGAGAGATACCTCTAGGAAGGAAGTACAGGCTGTCCATTCTGTACTTCTGGGGCTAATAAAATATTCCCAAGGAAAAAAAAATTAGCTATTCTGGAAAGTTTCCTGGGCATTTTTTGGTATGGGTCCATGGGCAGAATGAAGTCACTTGTGGTGTTTTGGCTTAGTTACAAGGAACCTTGTGGGAAGAAAGTACCAGGAAAGCAAGCACCTGGAGCAGCCTCTGCCTCACCCGGTATCACTCACCATTCCATTCCGGAGTTACTGTCAGGGAAGACAACACTCACTGGAGAGAGCATGTTAATCTGCTTTATGGCAATGTAGAAGACAACAGAAGCAAGGGAGGATGGCTCACTGCCTCTCAAGAGGGAAATAGACAGAAACTGGAATCAGACAAGAGACTAAAATGCTCCTTGGTATGCTTTTTCACTGGCTGCTGTTGGCTTTCTGGAAGGGGAAAGGACTTTTAGCCCCTTCAGCTTTACATAGCCCATCCTAGTATAGCCTGTCTTTAGCAGTCAAGTTAGTTACCAGCAAAATTCTGCCAACACTGAAGAGTTTGGCAACAAAGAATGAAGAAAGTCCCTAAAAACTACACAACACACTGCATTAAACAGGTATGACTCAGCATATGCCTCACAGGGAATTTCCTGTTGTGATGTATAAACTAGGAGTCTTTTTGGACAACAGTAATTTCAAGGAATTTTCACTTGTCTCGTTCCAAACCAGCAACACAGAAGTTTCTTCCTATGAGCTTCTGGTGCAGGTCTAACTGCCAGACCTTGGTCACATTTCCCTCCCTGTGAAATTCTATTCTGTGGCTGAAGACTTGGCCTCCATTCAAGGGAGCAGTGGGGTGTAAAAATAAAAAGAGCTTAAGAAAACATCAATAATGCCTTCATGCCTCATTTAAACTAAGCAAAGGCCATGGCAGCATGGAATATCTTAATACTTGGAAATACTATGGGTGAAAAAAAAAAAGACACAATGACTAAAACAGTTCAGCTACATTTAGAAAGTTAGTGACAAATTCAGATGTCATGTATGTGTGAGGAAAGGAGGAGGAAAGGTGGGATAAAAGAGGGTTCCTTTCTTTGAAGCAGCTGAACTCAACAGTCTAAAGAAATGCTCCGAAAGGGTAACTCATCACTGTTCAAACAGAAAGCAAACATCCATGCTACAAGTGGCACACCGAATGTCTCACTATTACGCAGAGCTTAATTTCAGATGTGCAAATGTGGAACTTGGGCACTGGTCATGAGTTGAACCCATGGTTCCAGGTACGTGCAATGAGAATGAGGCACACTGTGTGCTAACTTAGTGCCCTCGCATTGATCAACTGCATACAAAAATCCATATGATGCGGTTATTAGAACAATAAAAACTGAATATTGCTGAAGTCAGCAGGTTCAGCACAAGAGAGCTTCAGAAAATGAACAGTATTTAACTGTGCTGGCTTTGTTTTTAAATGGAGCCTCCTTGTGAAAAGTCACTGATTTGGTCTATACAGCAATATTAACTCATGGGAAAAAAATCCCTGTAGGCTTTCAGAAATTCTGATTAAATCAGCAAACTGAAAACACTTTCCCTAACTCAAAACATTTGAGTAATGCAATTTCCTCTCTCTGTACAGTGAATAATAAGAGACCTACTATTTAGATAAACAGCACCCCTCTGTGGCTACAAACAGAATTCGGGTCATCACAGTGGAGCTAGCTGGCCTTAAAATTTCTTCTCTGATTTTTTCCCAAAACCTTTAAAAACAATATCTCAGCTATAATAGTAGCATTTTGCTTTAACAAGTTGTACACTGGGAAAATTAACATTACTTTCCCCACTGCCAGTCTATACAACTATCATTCTCCAACAGGAATTTGCCAAAAATCCTAAACCAAGATTAACTGGAAATTCTTGAAATTCGATGGTGAAAGTCCACCCTGTTAGTCATATCAGGCTTTTGCTTCTCTTCAAGCATAGTATCACAACATGCCAGACAAATCTAATGCAATCAAACTATTTATTTACTACATTCATTTTAAAATATCTTTCATCAAACTATCAACAAATGAACCACTTTTCTTTCTTTCTTTCTTTCTTCTTCTACATGCTTTCAGTATTTTTCTTCTATATCTGCTCATCTAACAAAATTATTTCCCCAGTACTGAATCCTTTTAACCTGTGATGTTGTGTACATGTTCAAGGCACTCAGTTCCTCCAATGTGCACAGAACTTTTTTACAACTCATTTCTATACCCCTACTTGACGAATTTTATGCAGTTATTTTGCATTTTTGTTCAAATCCCCAACACATTGATTGCCACCCTCCCCCTCAGTCTTTCAGTCCAATTTATCATTGAGAAAGACCTCTGCAGAGCTTTTTTCCAGGGCTCTGCATTCCCTCCCCTTTGAGTATTTCAGTTCTTACTGTTCGTTCTGTCCCACTTAACTAGCTGCTGCAGCCCAGCCCTCTTCCACGTTGTATTGGGAGCCTTGTGGAACAGGTTGTATTCGAGGAGCCAGTGATCTTGGGCAAGCAATGCCCTCACTGCTGGGCCCACTACTTCAGGCTTGAGAAGCCAGTACGTTACCACGAGTAACCGCTGTACAACCCCATGTATGCAGCACTGTAAGGGGACATGCTGGAATGCCCTGTGCCTGCAGTGCTGCGCTCTGGTGATCATCGTGAAAGAGAGGACAGGACACTCCTACCTGTCAGCAGGAGATAGATGGTTTGTTCCTTATGCAAGATAAAAGGAACCATGGTGCAGGAGGGGACTGAACCTTCCCAGGGATACAGTTCTGTATTCTTTAAATAACTATCAATCTTGATTTACAATATGAAAATAAGAATAATGATCAGATTACTGTCTATCTGGATCCATAGTCTGACAGTAGACAGGAATGGATCAGTAAAATGCAAAAAACCCACCCCAGCTAAAGTTTGTTGACAAGCCATCAACTTTCTAGTTAACTACCTCCACCATAAAGACAAACTCGTATTATAGCTTAATTCAAGTACTCCATGCACAACCTGCATAAACCTCATAATCCTCATTCTTTGAGGACTCAAATAATGAGAGCCCAAAAAGAAACAAAGAAATGAATACCCAGAGAAGGGGAAATAGAGACAATGTGACACAATGGAAAGCACCATAATGGCACTATATAAATTGATTCAGAGCTAGCACTTCTGACACAGACACTTCTGAAAATGCAAGTTGTAAACAAATTGTACAAATACACTCGGAAATTCCATGCTATATTTTATTCTGTCCTTTCACAGTTATAAGATAAAAGCCACTGTCAAAGACAGGACATGAGGCTGGGCTGGTTTTTCCTATCACAAAGTACAGATTTTTTGAGGTTCCTAATTTAGGTTGGTAAGCGTCAAACATAGCTGGCTGCCCAATCTTACCTGTTAACTGCCTGTTTAATTAAGTAATTCTCAAGACACCTAGAACTACCTCTGCGTCTGCCCAAGCCCAAGCAGGACCCAGAAAATGAGCACTTCTCTGGCACCTGGGGATCCCCAGCAGTGTGAGCATTCCTGGAGCAGACAAAACACCAGCAGAATGGCACCGCTCATGAAATGTAAGCCTAACCGCAAGAACCCTGTACCTGGGGAACATTTGGCCCATGGAATTACAAACAAGAGGCTGCTTCTTGCATTCACCCCAAACCGTGAAAAACAGGTGGCTAACCTAGGTTAAGGACACTCCAGGAAAGAGTTTGCACCTGGAAATGCCCCATGGCACTTGACCTGCCTGCCCTACTTGACAATCCCTCCAGGCAAAATGAGAAATCACTTTCCCATCTTGTCCTGGGTTCAGCTGGGATAGAGTTAATTTTTACAGGAACCTGGGAGGTGGGGGCATAGCCGGGGCAGCTGACCTGAACTAGCCAAGGAGCTATTCCATACCATGTGCCATCCTGCCCAGTATATAAATGGGGAGCGGGCCGGGGGGTGGTCTCTGTTTTTTTCGGTTGCACTGTGCATCACTCTTTTTGTATACTTTTTTTCATTAGTGCCGTTGTTGTTGTTGTAATCTCTTTTGTGTTTGTCCCAGTAAACTGCCTTTATCTCAACCCTCGAGGTTCCAGTTTCTTTTCCTTTTCTCTCCTCCGTCTCCTCCCCATCCCACCGGAGGGGGGCGGAGGAGTGAGCGAGCGGCTGCGTGGTCCTTTGTTACCGGCCGGGCTGAAACCACGACAGTCCTTTTTGGCGCCCAACGTGGGGCAGAAGGGTTGAGATAACGACAGATCTGGCCAGAGCGTGTTGAAACAAATTTGCCAAACGCATTTCTTAGATATATAGATGTTAGTCACAATGTTGTTTCATTTGTTTACATGGTGGCGTTTTGTAAGCTCTTATATGCTCTATGTATTGCCTGTAGTTGCGTATCTCATCTCTGGGAGAGTGATTGGGATTATCATTTTGCTGTACTGGGCAATGTCGACTTATGAAATGATTACATCACTGGTCATGAGGTTAAGCTGGTATCTGTATGAGGCAGTGATATCATTTCCATACTTTGGGCGCCTTCTGTCGGATTTTATTGGTAATTACACCCAATCCATGGGGAAATTAGGGGGGGATACCTCCCCCCGTCCGTTCACCTCCCTCTTCTCCTTCCGACTAATTACAACAGCTTTTGAGAATTTTGAATATCCTTGGGATGCGCAAGCCAGTGTGCTGTTAGTGCTATGCCTCCTGAATATGTTTCAGGTCTTGTTTAGGGCTACAAAAACGCTCTTTAAGAGTACCACTCAGAGATCTCCCCCAAAGCTGGAGACTCATGGGTGGCACGGCATGTGGGAGCATATGGGCAAGTATCTAGAGAACTTCTCACCGCCAGTGACTTGGAAGTTCACTCCCGAACAACTACAGAACCCTTATGAAGTGACAGAATATTTGAAAGAAAAATGCTGTGGCTATTCCAAAGACATACAACTCGCTGCACTGTGCTGGGCTCTGGCCAATATCTACTAAACACAGGCTTTCTTAGGTGTTGTGGGTTTTTGGAGAATGCATATTCCAAATTACAGTCAAATTGTAAGCCCTCTCTACCAAGTTACTCGGAAGAAGAACGATTTTAAATGGGGGCCTGAGCAACGACAAGCCTTTGAACAGATTAAGCAGGAGATTGTTCACGCAGTAGCTCTTGGGCCAGTCCGGACAGGACAAGATATTAAAAATATGCTCTACACTGCAGCTGGGGAGAATGGCCCTACCTGGAGCCTTTGGCAGAAAGCACCTGGGGAGACCCGTGGCCGACCTCTGGGGTTTTGGAGTCGGGGATATCGAGGATCCGAGGCTCGCTATACTCCAACTGAAAAAGAGATCTTGGCAGCATATGAAGGAGTTCGAGCCGCCTCAGAAGTGGTTGGTACTGAAACACAGCTCTTCTTAGCACCTCGACTGCCAGTGCTGGGCTGGATGTTCAAAGGGAAAGTTTCCTCTACGCATCACGCGACTGACGCCACGTGGAGTAAGTGGATCGCACTGATCACACAGCGAGCTCGCATAGGAAACCCCGGTCGCCCAGGAATGTTAGAAGTGATTACGGACTGGCCAGAAGGCAAAGATTTTGGAATGTCGCCAGAGAAAGAGGTGACACGGGCCGAAGAAGCCCCGCTGTATAATAAACTGCCAGAAAATGAGAGGCAATATGCCCTGTTCACTGATGGGTCCTGTCGCATTGTGGGAAAACATCGAAGGTGGAAGGCTGCTGTATGGAGTCCTACACGACTAGTCGCAGAAACTGCTGAAGGAGAAGGTGAATCGAGTCAGTTTGCAGAGGTGAAAGCCATCCAGCTAGCGTTAGACATTGCTGAAAGAGAAAAGTGGCCAGTGCTCTATCTCTATACTGACTCGTGGATGGTGGCAAATGCCCTATGGGGGTGGCTACAGCAATGGAAGAAGGGCAACTGGCAGCGCAGAGGTAAACCCATCTGGGCTGCCGCACTGTGGCAAGATATCGCTGTTCGGATAGAGAAGCTAGTGGTAAAAGTACGTCACGTAGATGCTCATGTACCCAAGAGTCGAGCCACTGAAGAACATCAAAACAACCACCAGGCAGATCAGGCCGCCAAGATTGAAGTGTCTCAGGTGGACCTGGACTGGCAACGTAGAGGTGAGCTATTTATGGCTCAGTGGGCCCACGATACCTCAGGCCATCAGGGAAGAGATGCAACATATAGATGGGCTCGAGATCGAGGGGTGGACTTGACCATGGACACTATCTCACAGGTCATCCATGAATGTGAAACATGTGCTGCAATTAAGCAAGCCAAGCGGCAAAAACCCCTGTCGCATGGAGGACGATGGCTGAAATATAAACAGTGGGAGGCCTGGCAGATTGACTATATCACACTCCCACGAACACGCCAAGGCAAGTGCCATGTGCTTACAATGGTGGAAGCAACCACTGGGTGGCTGGAAACATACCCTGTGTCCCATGCCACTGCCCAGAACACTATCCTGGGCCTTGAAGAGAAAATTTTATGGCAACACGGCACCCCAGAAAGAATCGAGTCGGACAACGGGACTCACTTCCGAAACAACCTCGTAGACACCTGGGCCAAAGAACATGGCATTGAGTGGGTGTATCACATCCCTTATCACGCACCAGCCTCCGGAAAAATTGAACGGTACAATGGACTGCTGAAAACTACATTGAGAGCGATGGGGGGTGGAACTTTCAAGCATTGGGATACACATTTAACAAAAGCCACCTGGTTAGTTAATACTAGAGGATCCGCCAATCGGGCTGGCCCCGCCCAACCAAGAGATCCACATACTGTAGAAGGGGATAAAGTCCCTGTAGTGCGCATGAGGAGTATGTTAGGAAAGACAGTCTGGGTTAGTCCTCCCTCAAGCAGAAGCAAACCCATTCAAGGGGTTGTTTTTGCTCAAGGACCTGGGTACACCTGGTGGGTGATGCAGAAGGATGGGGAGGTTCGATGTGTACCTCAGGGAGATTTGATTTTGGGAGAGAATAGCCAGTGAATTGGGCTGTATGATATTTAACTGCTAAATAACCTGCCAATGCATGTCATTGTATCTATAGTGTCTATATGCCATATCAAGGGTATTATTGTGAGAATTATCCAAATGACTACAGGATGGACTTTTGAAACTGAGCCAAGTACAACAGCGATAGAACTTGAACTGGCACCCACCAATTTCCTCAAGATCAACATCTTCGACCTGCAGACCAGGGGCATGAGTTGCACCAAATGTACTAGCCACAAGTTCCAGAGGCAGCGTACAACAACCCAACATCTCACACCATCTCTCTCTTATCCTGAAGAACTGTTACAACAGATAGAGCCCCAAAATTGATGGACACATTAGAGGGATAGCCCATAGGCTAAAGGAACACCGTGTGTGTGTGTGCGAGGTCAGGGGGTGGAGTCCATATACTTATATATAAGACAAGGAAAGTTGTAGTGGTTGATTGGAAAAAAATAAAAAAAAGTAAGATCTGGGCATGATGTAGATGGTATAGAATAAGGGGTGGATAATGTCCTGGGTTCAGCTGGGATAGAGTTAATTTTTACAGGAACCTGGGAGGTGGGGGCATAGCCGGGGCAGCTGACCTGAACTAGCCAAGGAGCTATTCCATACCATGTGACATCCTGCCCAGTATATAAATGGGGAGCGGGCCGGGGGGTGGTCTCTGTTTTTTCGGTGGGGGAAGTGGCGGAGCGTCGGGTCCCGGGTGGTGAGCAGTTGCACTGTGCATCACTCTTTTTGTATACTTTTTTTCATTAGTGCCGTTGTTGTTGTTGTAATCTCTTTTGTGTTTGTCCCAGTAAACTGCCTTTATCTCAACCCTCGAGGTTCCAGTTTCTTTTCCTTTTCTCTCCTCCGTCTCCTCCCCATCCCACCGGAGGGGGGCGGAGGAGTGAGCGAGCGGCTGCGTGGTCCTTTGTTACCGGCCGGGCTGAAACCACGACACATCTCTTCACTCAGCAAAATCCACACCAAGTTCCCACAACCTAAACCAGCAGCACTGCACTGCCTTACTGGAAGGGGCTATGCTGGATAACAGCTCATGCACTGAAAAAGCCATCTGGTGCTTTTGGAGGTGTCTTCCAAGGATGACTGGGGAAAGGGAGAGGCACAGAAGAGAAAAAGAAGAGCTCAGTTTCCAGCATCCCGTGCAAACAGCCTGTGCAGTGGAGCTGCAACAAGGATGTGGAGGGGAAGAGCGGAGCATGCTGGTGACTGGGTTCATTGTGGCTGCAAAGCAACAGAGAGCAGAGGGTGCAGGCAGCAAATGAGGACCTTGTCCACAAGCTCTGTTACTTAATGGGGTGTGACAAATGCAGCTGGGTAAGGCTATGGCTGTGCCTGCGAGGCTAGAGGTACAAAGCCCTGTCTCTTCTCCCAGCACTGGGGTGGGAGAAGGAAGCCCAGGCCAAGGCAAGTCTCAACAATAAACTTCCTCATTAGTAATTCCCAATATAGAAAGCCTCAAGAAGCTCAACACCACATCAGGCAACAAAGATACCTACAAGTTAGGCAAGCTATGGGTGTCGAGCACCCTTTGTAGATTTAGTGCTTGCAAAGCTTTGCTGATTGGCAGCAGTGGAGTCAGATCTGTAATGTGTAACTCCATGCAGAACCAGCATACACAGCCCAGGCTGCAATGTGGATTTTATGTGCTGAGTCAGCCCACGTTACAGTAGAGAACCGATTTAGATACACATAGTAAAAAACAAACATTGTCCATTTTCCTTTTTTGCTCATGAGGGAAGAAGGCAGGACAAACAAATCTTCCATCCTCCTTTCACATAGCTTCCTCTTCCCTTTCGTAACACCTGATCTCACTTCGCTGCACTTTGCAGAGCATCTTAATACAAGTGTTCTCAAGTGCAGAGGTACAAAAACCTGGACCTGACACAGGTGGAAAACAAATCCCACACCTTCTGTTTGCATCAGCTCCTGGGACCAGCTCTGCAGGCAGCCCCTGATACTGCTGCCATGGAAAAAGACAATTAAGGGGATGCCGCTTTTCACGGTGACTTGGAAATTCAACCAGTGCCTCGAGAAATGGCTGCCAGTCAGCTGCACTGTGCTGCTGTGCGCTGCACCCCACCATAGGCTGCTCCTGCACGCTGGCCTCCCGCAAGCGCTGAGGTGCCCACTGCCCCTCTGGCAGATGAGGGAGTACGCCTGCACTTTCCGAATTACTGCTGTGCTGATGAGCCTTCTTAGAGGAAAGGGGCTTAGACTGAGGAAAATAAGCCAGCTGCGCTTTTTAGTAGCACTGCCATATTTCAACTCAGTAATTAAGCACTTCTATTGGCTGATATTTCTCAATAAGCTTTATTCTAGCTCCTGCCATTGAGCCATGTCTCACAGTGGTGGTGCAGATTTATCCACTCCTAGAGACTACTCCCACAGAGATTTTGTGAAGCTTTATTTCACTTTTTTGGAAGATCTAGAAGTTTCATGAAAGTATTCTAAATCTGGCAAGGAACGGAGAAAAGTCAAAGATACTCATCTTCAGCCATTTGCCTATAGACCATGAAGCTGTGGTTATTGCCACAGCATTTCAAGGAATACCCACTGTCTCATACAACTTAAAGTTGATTGAAAATGTAACTTAAATGTGCTGTAACTGAAAGGCCTGTCAAGCTCATGGGAAATTTGGTCAAAACACGACATGAAGAATGTGCATTAAAATCTCACGGTCAGAGGAACAAAATGGTGCAGGAATAACCCTGAATCAGAGAGTTCTGAGGTCAGAAAGAATTTATAGAAAAAAAGCCATCAGAATGACTGTATGCTATTATACCTAACAAACGCTATTCAAGACCTGACAGATGTCTCGCACATCTAGGCTAGATCACCTCATGTTTGTCACAAACCTGTAACGTGAAGGGCACTTTTACAGACATTTTCAAACAGAGCATTTCTATAGCAACGGGTGATCTCCAGGATTTCAATGTCAGATGCCAGAGCCACCACCTGCCCAATACCAACATCAATCAGTGGCAATTTAATAAACGTCTTGAAATACCAAAAAAAAAGAGTAAATTATTTCAACCTTGCTTTTCAGGTCTTCTCAAATCCGCACTATTTGCAAACTGCAGTATTTCAAGACATGGCTACAATTTAAGCAATTTGTAGTCAAATATTAAAAGCACTTCGCTATCTTTCCTTCATATAAACGTTTTATTGCTACAATACCTTAAGAACTCTGGAGATCAACTTGCCTCACTTCAACGTGGAAATTGCAAGTCTCACCAATATGCCAGGTCAGTAGAAATCTAAACGATAAGCAGTTACCTGAATAAAATTTTTAGGAAGTTTCATTTAAGTGCAGGATCCAACAAATACTACAACAGGGTTCTCAATCCTGTTGGATTAAAGGCTACTAGATTACTAGCGCATTTCTAGAAGAGATGCCGCAGGCTGGGGCTGGCCCACACTGACGAGCATCCCTGGTTTATGAGGAACGATAATCCGGAGTAACACGTAGGTGTGGGGAGGCTCTACTCCCGGCCGAAGGGACCAGCCAGGCTGCACCTTCCACAGCGGCCTCCCTGGCTGGTGGTGTCCCTCCCCGAAAGGAAGGCGGCAGCGACCGCCGCCGCTGCCCCTCACTGCCTCTACCAACCGCCGCCGCGGCCGAGCGGGGTGTTGACGACCGCTCCACACACCGGCCGGCACCGGCGGACCCGCCCGCTTCTGCCTCCCGCTCACGCCGGTCCCTTCGGGGGGCTCCCGCCGCCAACCCCACCTGAGGTAACCTCCTCCCCCGCCCGGCCTCGGCCTCCTCGGGCCGGGACTTAGGAGCGGCCCCGGTACCGGGGTCAGCCCCGCGGGTGTGGGGAGAGCGTTCCCCTCAGGGCAGGGCCGCCCCCGCCGGGGCTCGCTGGCGCGCGAGGCGGCGGCCGTCGGGGGCAGGGGGCGGACGTGCCCCCCTCCCGCCCCGCTCTAACCGGCGGCCGCGCGGCGGGGGGGCGGCTGTGGGGCGGGACCGGCGCCTCGCCGGGGTGCGAGGCTGGCGGGGGGTCGATGCGTGTGGAAGCGGGCGGGGCGGGCCGGGGGGGGGGGCGCGCGGCTGGAAGGCCGCTGGCAGGGCAACGGCTGCTTTCGCCTCAGGTGCTGAGCGCCGGGGCGCTCCCAGACCTCCCGCGCCTGCCTGCGGCAACAGCGTCGTCGTCGTCGCCGGCTTCGGGGAGGTATAAAATACTTGCCGGGCCTCCCTGCTGCAGAAACTGCCAAGGTTTACGGGTTTCTTTAAACCCTTTGGTCCCGGTTAATCGCTTTGTTGACGTTAATCACTCCCGTTATTAAGTACTGATTGCTGGCTGCTTACGGAGAAACCGCATCCATCCCGACTTCATTTAAAACCTGTGAGTTCAGCAGTTTTTCCCTGCATCATACTGGTACGTAAGCACAACTCACATAGGGCCTAGGCAGCAGCAGCAAGATTTTTATTAGTGCTTTGATGTGCATATTGAAAAAGCTTCATGGGCGTGTGAGAAGTAGCAGACTGAAGCAATTAAGCACACACCGTAGTTACCAGAATCAGGGCTGATCTGGAGGTCCTGCGGATAAGTAACTGCTATTTATTCCAGTTCTATATTCCTTGTCATTAAAACTTAATTTCAAATTAGATTGAGAATTTTCTAAAACTCCCCCCCCCCCCCCCCCTTTTTCACCCACCATTCAATTGGGACATACTTCCAGACTCCCTTCCAAAGGTTTTTGCCAGGAATCCCTGTGTAGTTTTAGCACAAAAGATTTCTGATGACCCCGATGGGAGCACTAAGCAAACAAAACCATTCTTGCCCCAGACCACTTTTTTCAGCCACAGTGTAATCTGTTCATATTCCCGGTAATGCCTTTCCCATTGGCTGTTGTAATCTCTCTTAACTTTTCAACTTTATGAATAACTAAATGTTCAGTGAGCCTGGTGGGCCGCAACTGACTTCAGGCCTAGCAATCTAGCCTGGGTTACAGCTGCCGTTACTGTTGGAGACATTGTGAAGGTTTCTCCACACTGCTCTCTCCAGAACACTCAACAAGCATAGCGATTTGGGGTTAGGTACAAAATGATACACGTAAGTATATACAGCACATTATCTCAAGTATTTTCAATGCAAGGACCAAAACTTTACAATAATTACATTAGGGGATGTATAGTACGTTCCTTACGCTGTAAAATCTGTGAAGTACAGAATTGCAGAACTTTACATTCAGAATACTTAGGGTATATGCCCAAATACAATAGCCACCACAAAACCCAAGAACTTCTTGATGCTGAAGTCTCTGCGGAATACAGAAAACATCAGAAATTATGGGACCAGACTGGCAAACAACATGGAACGTAATATTGGCACGAGTTAAGAAAGAAATGGGATGCTTGGCAGGGACACCAGGCTCTTATAAACTGTGTTTTCATGCCATCAACCAATAACATTGGACACTACTGAATAAAGTAGGACACAGGTCCATGTGTCACTGTCGTGCTGCCAAAGGGAGTCAGTTGCAGTGGGCAAAATATTTCATTAATTGGGAGCAGAAAGTTTGTCTGACATTTAAAATCATGTGAGAAAAGGGGGTTACTGTTGAGTTAAGCTTTCCCATTCATAGCCTGAAAGTCTTGTCATTCATTTAGGGAGAACTATTTTAAACAAACCCACATGCAGTTGGCAACAGTATATAGATAGAAAATTTCTGAGGTGGATCTTGGAGATGTTTAGGAATTTGCAAACTGAAAAACACTGAAAGAGCTTACTCTTGGTCACCAAAATTAGCTACAATTTCTTCTGATGAGGACTCTTTTTCTGGTTTAAACAAATGTTTTGCTATTTTTTTGTTGTTGTACTCTTCCTGGTTTTCTATTATCATCTCATGCATTTTTTTGTATTGCATCTATTAACATTTCCTCTCTTTTGTCCAAGTGCACGTTTCAAACTTTAAGACGTTACATTTGTGACATCAGGTAAGCCTTTCTGAAGTGCAGGTGCTGCGCATACACAGAAAGCTGCACCAGAGCTTCAAGTCCTGCCTGAAGGCTGTCGTACAGCAGGTCATGGCAAAGAGACGGAACAAGTTCTGGTCCCACACCAAAGCACACAGTCATTGCTGCTCCCAGCAGCTCCCACAGCATCATTTACAACCCATGGAGACGCATGTGCCCTTCATACGGCCACAGTTCCACAGGCAACCCGGGTTATGGAGACAGGTACATCAGCTTCAAACGAGTGGCAATTATTTCCCCAAGAGCTCAGAATGCCTTTTAAAGATGTTAAACTTTCAACCGTCTTTTAAACACCTCACCTTTTCAAATTAAAATGAACGCTGGTAGATAGTTTTTGAGACCGATTTAAAAATTCTGAAATACAGATATGCATATATACACACATGTATGTACATGTATTTTGCATTTGCAATTTAGGAATTCCCACCTGTCAAGCATCTTTTCTTTCTACATTTTGAATGAAAGCAGTGTGGGTTTCTTCCTGGTACTGTTTTCCTTTCTGTGTAACAGGAAAAACTAATTCATCAAGCCCCCCCTGTGGCCCTCAGTCCTCTTTCATGCAAATAAGATTGTATTTGGCAGTTCTCAAACATCCAGTGACAGCAGCATTACATTTTTATGTTCTATGATTTGTATTTTATAGAAATCAGAATGCTCTGGATCATTGTCTGTTACATTATTATATAAAATTTATATTTAACCTGAAATCAAAATGACAATCAACAACGACAACCTATCCCTGCTGAAAAAGTAGCACAACTACTAAAGCTGCTGGAGGGATGAGCTGGCTGAAGGGGAAGCAGCAGCAGCAAAAGAATCCTATTAATGAAAGGAAGAGTGAAAAACAGAGAACGAAGCTCAGGAAGGTCTTATAGAAGATTCATGGAGAAAGTATGTAAAATTAAAAAATCTCACAGTGCTTCCTTGTTTAACTGTTGTTGCTGAATGGATAGCATGTGGGACAAACTGGTGCCTGGCCTAACTACAGAAAATTGACAGCAGCTGTACTTTAGCAGGGTTTAGGAGAAACTATTTCCTGACTCACGTATCTGTTTAAAGTATCTCCATACACAACTTAGCTCAATCTATTTTCCAACAGATAAAGCGTATCAAGCCAAGGTACCTGAAAGTGTTTATTTTAATTTACCACAAATGCATTAAAAATAACCCATGATTTGTTATTCTTGTCAGTTCTTTATTGGTTTTCATCCTAAAGACTAGCACATTTACAGCATACATGGATTGGATGAACTAGAATATATAAAACAGTAGCCATATGTTTATGATATATTAATACTGCCCAAAACCAAATAAATAAAAATATTTCAATGCACAAAGCTTGGCAAATACAATTGTGTTCGAACAAAACAGTGTTGTATTATACAATAATTTTACATGTATAAATGAAACAAAAGGCAACTGTGCTGTAGGTATTTTCACAGAACATACACAGAACATACTTGGCAACAGTTTTCTTTTTTTACTTTTGTATGTTTCATAATTTAAAAAAGGTACTCAAAAGAGAACATTAGACAGAACTTCATTTTACAGTAATCCTTTAAATTTGCCTCTCCTGTGCAACAGAAAAGCTTACTCCACCCTTGTGAAGCATCCTATGTGGATTTCAAGTTTCACAGTTTTTCTTTTTTGATGAACTCCTCAAGATCTTACTGTTCATTACGCCCTTTAAACAAGCCCGTCGATGTGCATGTACTGACAATGGCATATATATAAAATGTTAGCTGGACAACAATGTTTGACATGTAAGTGTACTAAAATAAAAGTATTTTAAACAAAATAATGCAGTACTTGAGACCAGTATTCCACCACTTTAAAAAGGTGAATGAAATCCATGCACATACAAAATTCAGCAACTTCTTCTGATTACATTGGTATACAAAATAAATAAAGGATCGCTAAGCTCTAGGGTAGATCTAAATGATTGTTGGCCACAGTCTAAGAGAGTGGCTCTGCTAATTGTTACCATAGACCTCGTTATTTTCGTCTGAAGCTGAACATTGGAATATTTTTAGTGTAACAATACAGGACTTGAAATATAATTAACTATGTTTGAAATATACAAAATAAAATTATCAACCATAAAAACTAAGGGATATAAAGAGTATAGTTTATACAAAAATAAATGTAGCATTTAATAATGGGCCAGGGACTGAAGGTTCAGCAGAACTAATGGAATTACATGTCTAAAGAGATCCCATTGAAGAGTTTTTCACCATACATTTGTTTACATATTAGCAATACAATAAAATCAACAGTAATGTATTAATTGGCGAACAGGGTTTGTAAAGTTTCCAAGGGACTGTTCTACTGTAGATGACTCATTCAGACCTAGGATAGGTAGTACAATACATTGATTTTGCACAGAATTCAGTGTTTTGTTATCCTAGAGAGACTTTCTGAAAGAGTGGTAACAACCTAGTTCAGCAGAACTCTCTGACCTGACTTTGTGACATGCTGCTCAGTGTTTGACTGCAAAAAGCAAAATGCAAAAACTGCTAGACCTGTAACCCCCAAACCTACATGGGAGCAGAATGAACATGACTGATTGATAGAGCAGTGACAGCACAGACAAACATCAGTGAGGGAGAAAGAAATCAGAAACCAGCCACATACTTACCTGGCCGTTGCTACTTGTACAAGAATAATTGAACGGATTTTTCTATTCTAAAACTTGCATCCTTAGAAACCAGGAAGGAAAGGGCACAGTGTGCTGAACAAAGCTAGCTAGAGATGACTTAATCCTGTTAAAATTTGGAAATCAATGTTGAGCTGCTTTTTAAAAAGGTATCTTAAATTCAGAGGCATTCCTTGGGAGATTATTTCCAAGGAGATATGTTGAACATTTTTTATCAAATGCTAACAAACTGAGCACCTTAGTCATAAGCTAGAACACGTGAGGCTCTCACGCATTAGCAGTAGCACATGAGCAGTTCCTTTCTATATCAACATGGGCCATTGCTACCTTCCTCAGAAATACTCTGAAAATGGTCATACTTCCCCCCCCCCGGATTCTGAACATCTACCCAGGTAAAATGCAAAGGTAAACAGAAACCAGTTTTGGTTATGGAGTAACGAGGATGCGTTGGGCACTTTGAGCATTTTTGTATTGATGTACAAAATTGAGGTGGAAAAAAAATCAAACCTCAATCAAGAAAATGTAACAGCCCCCCCCCCCCCCCCCCGCCCAGATACTAATGCTTACAATCCAGAAGCGATATAAAAAGCCATGGGTAAAAGTGTTGTTAATTAATACAGAATACCATGGAACATAGTGAACATGTCACGTGCAACATTAGCAACTTGCTTGTTGCACTTGCCTTATAGTAGGGAAGGGCAGGGGGAACTGTTGCTGGCATTAATGGTTAGGCATCATTATGTTTCCAAAACACTTTTTAATATCAGTTAAGATGTGTGCCCAAGTCCTTATTTGTTGAAGGTGACAGGAATTTGTTTTATTTGGACAGAACTAGAAACTAGACCTCATATGCCTGGCCTTTTATGTATTGTTAATTTCATATATGAAGATGGCATCCTATATACAGTAAAACAATTTATACTCCTGGCTTTTGTTGCGCTGATTTTTTTTTTAAAGTTGAACTTCTGTTTTTTGATTGTAACAATGCATTCTACAGTTATTAGACTGTCTAGGATCCAATCCCTTTTTATTTACAACTTCTGAATTTTACTCTCAGTTTTAAAAAGTTTATGAAAAGCTCAATCTCAAGTCAACTCAGTATAAAAAGATGTTATGTGAAACAGCTGCCTAAATGCCGTTCCTAGAGTCCTTGCCCATCCAGGAGTTACCTAGCTATTTGCATATAGGTAATTATTAAGTAGCACAATATCTGTTCATCTTACACACACTGAAGGCTATTTAAATGGGCAGAGAGTCATCACACTATTCTCAAGCTAAGGTGTCAGAATAACTGTTACTATAGATTCCAATTCTGTAAGTAACATGCTCTGTATAACCTAGTGAAACGTACAAAAAGGTTATTTATCTCTTCTGGATGACAAAATCATGTGTTAATCTAGAGTGTATCCACATGTTTTAATGGAACAGCAATTAAAGGACATAGTATGATTATGTTTCAACTTTTCCATAAGTTCCTTCTGGAGGCCTGTAATACTTTGGGAAAGCCTTCAGTTGCAGGGAATTAAATGCATACTTGCGACATCCAACATTCTTCATTGTATTTTCTCGCCGACAACCCTCACTGGGGAAAAAAAACAAGCACAAAAAATGACAGCAGTAAAAAGGAAAAAAAAAAAAAAGACTTTAAGATGAAATGAACTGGTTATTTTATAGCATTAACAAAAAGTTGGTTATATTTAATGAGCGTTTAATTAATTTGCCACCGCAAATATTAAAAATGATGACTCATCATACAATGCTAGTAAGAAGCACACAGAATGGACACATGCTATGTCTGATTGCTAGTTTTGCATTTCTAAAAAGCAGCAGTGCATCTACTGAAAAAGTTCTTTCACGATGGTTTCATGTATTTCAGGGTACACTGTTGTGGAGTACACATGCCGCTTCATTGCACAAGGAATCCCAAGAGATTGCTTACAAGCAGTTCTGCTAACTTATTAGTATATTATGCTGAAAAAGAAAAACTGCTGTACTTTCTGTAAGTGCTTTAAAGTAATACTGTTGTTCCCTGTATGTCAGTATTGTAAGTACGTACTTAAAGATTAGAGCTGATACAAAAATAATGACTTTCCAGTTATCTCTGCATGCATAAATTGACTTGAAAACCAACATAGTCTGGAAAAAAAAATCTTAATCATGAAATAGCAGCTTTGTGTGGGTGCAAAAAAGATTGGCTGCGTTGACAGTCATCACCCCAATGAAACAAAGCTGTGCAGAATTTAATTTTTACCCAATGTTTTGGTGCAACTGCCCCACATTACAAAGAGGTTCTGTGCTACAATAAAAAACTACTCCAGTTATAAGGCTTCTGTATGCTTGTGAATCTACTTCAGAGTTCCTTTGATTATATCCAAAAACAGGCATCCAAAGAGAAAGCATTATCTTTTAAATATATATTATAAATCAATTTAGGCTTGCAGGAGAATGTCCTTCCCCGGTAGAGAACTGAAACCTAAACAATGAATACTAGAACTTCATGGCAAAGTGTACAGTACACCATCTTATGGTTGAAGCGTCACGTTATTCCTGTCTTGGAGATGGCTGCAGCATCTACCAGGTAAACTGTGGTCATCTGATTCAAAAGGAAGGTTTGGATTTTGGTTCAGTTTGAAAGCTCTCTTGCTCTTACTGACCTCACTATTCTTCTAATTTTAGCTAATTAAACTGACTGTGTTCTGTATATACCACTCTCCTGGTTTCAGCTGGTGCAGTGCTATGTTTTTGAGTTAGATATGAGAAGAATGTTGGTAACACTGATGTTTTCAGTTGTTGCTAAGTAACGTTTATCAAGGCTTTTTCAGCTTCTACTGCCCAGCCAGCAAGAAGGCTGGAGGGGCACAAGAAGTTGGGAGGGGACACAGCCAGGGCACCTGACCCAAACTGGCCAACAGTGTATTCCATACCATGGGACATCATGCCCAGTATATAAACTGGAGGAAGTGGGGGCAGGGGGATTGCCGCTCAGGGACTAACTGGGCGTTGATCAGCGGGTGGTGAACGATTGCACTGTGCATCATTTGTATATTCCAATCCTTTTATTATTAATGTTGCCATTTTATTAGTGTTATCAATAAAATTATTAGTTTCTTCTTTTCTGTTCTATTAAACCGTTCTTATCTCAACCCACGAGTTTTACTTCTTTTCCTGATTTTCTCCCCCATCCCACTGGGTGGGGGGGAAGTGAGTGAGCGGCTGCGTGGTGCTTAGTTGCTGACTGGGGTTAAACCAGGACAACCACCTAGTTTAACTTCCTAAAACATTGTAACTTTTTGCTCTAATAAAGAGTTTAAGTTTCAAATTTGCCTCTGCAGCACATTCTGTGACATGGCTTTTATAGAATGGATCATATGTGTTGACACTATTTTTATGTCACTCTTTTGTGTTTCACAGACACCTCCCCAAAAGGCTGTTGCAGTCAGATAGATTAAATAAAAAAATTGCACAAATTATAGTTCAGAGCACTAATAAAACCAATAAGTTTAAATAGCATATATGGGATAGCAAATGAACATTTTCACTCCAAAGTGAATCATTCTGTTCATAACTCATTCCACTGCATCTGGTTATTGCACATGTCACTCCATGGCACAGGTGGGCCACAGAGATGGTGACAAAGATGTATTTCACACACCATTTCATGTGCCATGTTTCTTCTGCTGGAGGCATGTAAGCAGTATGCATTACAATATTTTAAATCTGAACGCCCGAATGAAAGCACAGAGTAAGCTAAAGAAGAAAAAAAAAGATGAAAACTCGTCCCCATCAAAGTTTAAGAAAAAAAATTTAAAAACTACATTGTTTTCAAAAAGCCTAGGCTTTCATTCTAGATGAATTTAAGGGTGGTCTTACTGCAACCGTAATGATAGTCATGAGCAAAGCCTTCATACTTTATTTAAACAGATTAATAATCTCGTGGAGTTCAGTGGAGATATGCATACTAAAGTTACTTTCACATCTTGTTAGATTGAACCTAGGACACTCATCACATTGCAAGAACAAGGCCACAGTCCAACCTGACATTCATTTACTTTGTAAAAGGTAGATTTTGGTAGCCATAGCAAAAGAACCAGTGTTAATCAGAAAGAAGAAATGATTTGTACAGAGACACAGTGCTACTAGATATCAGCACAGGACATGAATATGTCCAATATCATCATACCATGGTTTTAAAGCTAATCAGCAGTAAGGATTTACCTAAACTCATTGCAACTAAAAATAAATAGGATGTATGCTCAAATGTGTATATATGTATATATAAAAAAATATATATATTTTTTTCTTTTAAAAACAAAATTGTGAGAATAGTGAGGAAAAATATCAGAAGATAGTGTACTGTACAGTCTTATTTCATGAAGACACAAATATAACCACATACTTTTTTAAAGTTAGAATATTCACCAAATTTAGGATTTTATTCTAATTTTTATTCTAACTCTGCTTTTTTGTTTTTTTAAGCTTACCTCTCTCAGAAGTGTTCAAATTCCATTAAAATTGATAATAAAAGCTATAGCTACTTAGTTTTTTTGAGCGAGTTAATAATAGTAGAAAATAGAAATCACAGTACTAGAAGGGTTCTCCTCAGAAGCCCTATTTTCTGTCATGTCAGGCACCAAGCGAAGTAAATCCCTTCACAAATTTAGCAAACTACATTAAATGAGGTTAGGTTTTTTGATCAGCTATTGCTATTGACAAGCTCTGCCAGACCGCTGCATCAACAAAATTTTTCAGTTTAAACAGGCCTCTCCCAGTTTGATGTTCTATATAAATGATGATAAAATTTCATCTGCAATTATTCTGCATGACTAAACTAGGTAAGCCGCTTTAGTCTCACCACTTAAGTAAATGTTAACTTAACATCATTCGTTTATCTCTAAGTCACTATCAACATCATAACTAATTAAAGCTGTCCAACACTTAAAAATGGAAATAATAGTAATATTTAGTCTACTGTAATTAAAACAAAGCCAAAAGGAAAACCTCAAATCCATCTACTAAAGGAGCTAACTGATATCTCCCTCTTCTTGCCTGAAATATTGAAGACCAGTATCTTTAACTTCTAGAATGATAATGACCCTGTTTCAGAATAAGTTCTGTAACAGAGCACCTGAAACAGGTAATGGATCATTAGCAGGCTAATGCCAATTACATCCTTTTCCTAACCACAGGTCATTCTCTTTATGTCTTTAATACATTACAAAATGGAGATCTACAAATAGAATGAAATAATTCTGCATGCAGCACACCGCCAGTTTTCTGAGTGGGTATACTAGTCTATTAGAACATACTTAACCATGAGAAAGGAACAAGACTATGGCTCTACAAACTGTTCAGCAATGTAATTTGGATATTATGCTTTGAAATGAAGGTAGAAATTTGTTTATTTCTTTAAATAAATTTCTTACAATTTCTTATAAACCCCACCCATGTTTTTATTTTTCTCTTCACAGCTTGTAAAAATGAAAGGCAAGATTAGCATACACCTTAAATATACAAAAAGATACAAATTCTTTTCAGACAGAGTTCCTTTCTCTGGAATACATGAAACAAGTAACACAAAACTATATTTGGTAAGAGATCTTCAAGGCCGGCTAAAGTAACGAGGTAACAGGCCAATGTCAGACTATGTTACAAGCACTGAAAGCAGAACAATAATTTAAAGTTTCAATACAATTCTTTTTGATAAAATAATTTGATGTATATTTACAGTTTAGTACAATAGAAACGTAAATTGTAAGGCATAATAATAATTCTTGGCAGACAATGCTATGACACATTTCCTTTGTCCAGCAGGTACCAAGTGGCAATACACATTCAAGAACTTTTTTTGTTTTTGTTTTTTTTTAACCTTATCTTCACTTGCAACGTAATCTGGCCACCAGGTATGCTATGCTCAGAAACAGCCACACAATCAGTAAATTGGGGCTGAGAGCTAGTAAAGGAATAGAGTAGAGGAGGCTGGGATCTAGTCTGAAATCTCGGATGGGCACCAAGCCACTCAGGTTCTTCTGGGTGACTATCTCCCGTGTTCCAATGCTGTGAAAAGGAAGAAGGTTGGGAGGAGGGAAAATAAAACAGAAAAGACGACGGACATGCAGATGAATGTATAAAAAGAGATGGCAACACAGGGTGGTCAAGAAAATGAAAAAACATGGAAGAAAGCACAACAAAACCAGAAGATGAAGTAAAGAAAGAGTGGAAAAACATCTCAAAAATATGTATCAGCACAATTACAGAAATAAGGAGAGGGAAAGAGAATAAAAGAGAAAAATAAGAAAGAAGTACTGTAGTCTACTGAAAATAAACACATGTAGGTTGAACATAAATGGTTTTCCATGTTCATTCTTTCAGATTACCAAGCAATAATATCCCATGCTGCTCTGCCATGCTTCTGCATGCTGCAAAGAAGCGGAGCTCTGAAAAGCAAGCTGAACATGAATAACCATTGTAGTATTTGACCCTTTCAAACATCTTTCCATGTAGGCTGAAGTGAAATAATTTAACCTCTTAACTACCTGCTCAATATGTAAACAAAAAACCCCAAACCACCCACTTATTTTTCTGCTTCAACATGAATTCAAGTGTGTACCAATATGCTTTCCAAAATACGTGTTTCTGAAGTGCCTCAATATACGCATGTGAAGACAAGACATGCTGCACAGCCCATCTCATTATGCCTCTGCCTCCTACATTGCTTTGAGCACCAAAGGCCTACCTACAGTGGAGAACACCTCTTCAGGTAACCCAAGGCTTTGTAGTGTGCTGTTTCATTTTGGATCAGTCTTATACCCTGTGCAGTTCAACTCTATTTTTAGTTTACAAAGCAACAACTAAATGCAACCTGTGAGCCTGATCCTGTTAGAACAAGTGCACTCACTCTATCCATAAAAGGTGATACATAATCTTGCTGGTTGCGTAGCAAGGTTAGGTAACCAACAGACAATGTCTTGGAAGCCATCAGAGATACACTGGAGGTGGTGAAAGAGAAAACAGTCTTCAGATGCTGGCGACACTTTAAGTCAAATGGAATTAGGTGGGCTGGGAACTAAACCAACTGTATTCTGATCCGGATTAACACATCCAAATTGGTGATCAAAATATGTTTTCACTCCTGGTGCCTACACTGGGTAAGGGCAGATTGAGTCTGTGATGCCTACAAATCCCAATTATCTTTGTAGCAGTGGGGACAGGTGTGTGTGTGTGTGATCAGGAGAATCAGTAAGTGGAAAGCTAACGATGACTGCAAAGTGGTGGACAAAGGCTCAACAGAATAGTCTAGGGGAAGGAAAGTGTTTTAGGATATAGATAAGGAAGTAAAACAATGGGAGAGGGAAAGAAGGAAGAAAGGCTCAAAATGACAAGATGACATTATGAACATCACATGCCACATCTCTACCATTAAAGATTAGTATCAAGCTACTCATTTTTACACAAAGACATGCACAGACACGTACAGTGGGAATGGAGGCAAGAGCTGGAAAGTGCTTTCCTTGTCACTGTTGGCCCACGTAGATGCTTCCACCCAAGGGGTGAAAAGCCACCTTTTGGAAATATCAAATACACCAAATTGTACAGTGTCTTAAATCAAAACATTCAGCAGACTACCTCTAGGAAAGGACCAGGGTAAATAGACAAAGCAAATTCCCTGCTAATCCAGTCTGGATAGGGGAATCCTCTCTGTGAGGAGAGGCTGGGGCTGCCCCGTGCTGGACACAGCTGGTTCCAGCTGGCTCCAATGGACCCACCGCAGGCACGGCTGAGCCCCTCAGCCACGCTGGTGGTGCCTCGGGGAAAGTGCACGTAAAAAAAAGGCAAAACACTGCATGGCAGTGAGGAGAGACAGGAAAAGATGTGAGAAACAGCCCTGTGAGCACCAAAATTAGGGAAGGAAGGGAGGAGGTACCCCAGGTGCTGGAGCAGGGATTCTCCTGCAGCTGTGGAGATGACCATAGTGGAGCAGATGTCCACATTGCAGCCCGTGGAGGACCCCATGGTGGAGCAGGTGAGTATTTCCTGAAGGAAACTGGAGCCCATGGAGAGCCCATGCAGGAGCAGGTTTACCCTGAAGGACTGCAGCCCATGGGGAGGGCCCATGCTGGGGTGGGGGAAGATATGCAAGGAGGAAGGAGCAGCAGAGAGGAGCTGTTACGGACTGACTGCAAACTCCCATTCCCCATCCCCTGTGCACTGCACAGTGTGGGGAGGAGGTAGAGGAGTTGGGAACAAAGAGCGTGGTACCTGGGCCTGGGACAAAAGGGGTTGTGGAGGGAAGGTGTTGTAATTTTTGTCTTTGTTTCTTACCATCCAAATCTACTGGCAAAAAATTAATTCTCTTTGAGTCAAGTCTGTTTTGCCTGTAACAGTAACTGGCAAGGGATTTCCCTGTCTTTACCTCAATCCACAAGCTTTTTCATCATATTTTCTCCCCCTGTCTTGTTGAGGAGGGGAGTGAGAGAGCAGCTGGGTGGGCATCTGGCAGATAGCCAAGGTCAACCCACCAAAATTTTATTCTTAAAGCAGGTCAACCAGTGAAGAAATTCAACCAAGCTGTTGAATTCAATCAAAGCTGTTTTATTGCAGTGAGTGGTCATAACCAAACATGACTGTCAGGGCTTTATTATGTAGTCTTTTTAGTTAGCAACCATGGCAGCTAGAAGACATTATTTCCCTCCCCCCATTTCCAGCTGGTTTTCAAGAGCACATCAGACACAGCTCTTCTCTGTTGGCTGAACTGCTTGTGTCACAACTTCCTAGTTGGTTTAATGAAAATGAGCTGGGCTACCTTAAACATGTAAAGCATTTTGCTACCCAGGCTGATTTTGACTGAAACTGGATTAGAGCATATTCACACAAACAGCTCCACTGGCGTATCTAATAGGACAGTAATCTGGTAGGGGAGGGAAGGCAGGGAGTCACAGGTCCAGTGGGTAGTATTGGCACTGCTGCAGTTGGAAGAGGCTATGTGATCCAGTTGGACCTTGACTCTTGAGCTGCCTTTATTGGCCAGTTAGTCATTTCCTCTGTAGCTTGGACTTCCAGACATACCATCATGATTTTACTATTTGTAGGCTATGAGTTACCATATATTTGATTTAGGACTGGAAAAGCTGCAACTTATTTACAGAAAAGTGAGTTTATTCTAATAGGATATTTGTAAGGTGAAGGCCACAAACTTGTATCTGTGAATTTCTACAAGCATCTACAAAGAGCACTCAATGTTCTCTCCCTGATGTCCAGCTCACTGAACATAATTATCATGGATACATAATTATTGCAAGACTAGGAAAGAAAGGAGGTCCCTGAGGACAACTAAGTGGGAACTAACACCTCTGAAGACCAACATCACATGGAAGAAGAGGGTGCTTTCTTAATTTTTCAAGAACAGTGTAAGCAAGGATGCTTTTGTTCTCTAGAAGGTTACCAGTAGAGAAGAGATGAAATACTTTGAGTCCCACAACTTAATAGTACTTCTTCCCTGCCATTCCAACTGCCCCAGAAACTTCAGAAGTCTTCAGGACCGAGCCAAGCCTTCAATTTCCAGTACACTTACACAAATAAAAGATCCAAGTTAAAAGAAAAAGCAAGTTTTCTGAATGCCGTGGAAGTAATTTGCTACCCTTTCACTTCCTGTGCCTGTTATCTAGGTCAGGTCATCCTGTCCAGGCTGAAATGGGTTTGGGTGGAGTTGGACTCCTACATACTTGTTCTGTAATCCTATCTCTCTTGTTAAGCTTTGTTAATTCTGTGCCATTGTTCCTGAGCAGAACTGGCAAATAATTTTAAAACCACAACCACCTACCCCAAAGAGCAATGACATGTGAGGAAGAAAGAGTGATGGGCTTGAAAAACGGTCTAATCCTAGTATTCCTGCAGGACTAGTCAGTATTTGTTCTGCACAATCTCTCTTAGTCAAAGATTTAACAGAAGAGGTCACATCTTTCACCTGTCAAGCAAGTCCCTGGTGTTGCTAGAACATACAAGCAAACGTTTTGATTAAATTGGCCCTCTTTCAATATCCCTGTGCAGGTCAACATACAGCAATGCATTTCTTGGGTCAATATTTTATCTGATCCTGTGTTCACAACTGCATTAAAAAAAACCCTAAACATTAACTCAGTAACTAATTTAAAGAAAGTAACAAGATTCCTAGTATTATACTCATTCAGTTTTTATTCTTACTAAATAAACAACTGTGCAACAAAGCTTTTTTTTTCTTTCAGATGTCTAAGTTGACAAGTCGCATAATTTAAATAACGATATTTGAGAGTGACTTGGCTCCATTTTAAGTTAATAACTTCTTCCTCACAAAGCCGTTCCAAGTTTTGTTTCTGGTATCAAGATTTAATTAGTTTCTGAATGCAGTTTTCACATACTGCACCAACTCTCTAACAATGCAGCAAGAAGTGCAGCAAAAAAGTGAAAGTACAAAAGTCCAGTGACATCCAATTGGATGTAGATATAAAAACCAAATTATTAGTGTAAAAGGCTGCAAGTGTTATTATATGAGACATTGTCCTTCTAGGTAACCAAAGAGTAAGAAAGGGTCAAACAGCAAAAACATACAGAAAGGATAAGAGAATTGAACACTCTAGAGAATTTGGTGAGAAGACGCACAGTACAGTACATTCAGTAAGAGTGAATGTTGAAAAACAGGACTGAACAGCATTGTTGAACTACACTGATAAAGACTAAAGCTAGATTTCTTATCCTTTCTTTTGGTATGTGAGTTACGGAGTTTTCCAGCAGTGCTTGAAACAAGGCATTGAACAACAGTAAACAGATTTTCTTTTTTTTTTTTTTAGTACAGTATTTAATTCTGCAAACATCTCTGCTGCTTCAGAATACAGAACATCATTATATTGATATGACAACAAGACACTGACAAGTTGTGATGAAATTTGGTTGCTGTATTGTGAAACACCCATACCGACATTTTGCCCAGTGAGCAGTGTTTCACTGCTGAACAATACACGTGGCAAACCAGTGCAAACTGCAGGTGTCTATGTTTCCGAGAAAAAAAGACAGGTCATCCCTGAGAAATCTGCCTGATCTAGAACTAAGAAACCCAGTGCTATGACAGTTCAGGTAACCTCATCATTAAACAACTTTCAAAGAAGCACCAGTTTCCTGTTCTGTAAGCTCAGCATTAATTGAAAACACGCTTTTACATGCTTCTCTGAACTCCCAATTCACTACTGAAAACTAAAGCCTATCTGATGCAAATCTGGTAGCAAGCAGCTTTAGCATATGCAAGTCACTAATACAGGCAAGGGAGGGATGAATTCTAGCAGTTGGTTTTGCAGTTTTCTGACTTTATTTTATTTTTTTTTTCGTTTTGATAGAAACAGAGACCACTGTTCCACTGCAGTTTGCATGGTTCCTTATTTAGGAGTAAGTGACACTCAAACTCTTACCTCCTCATACATTCCAGAGCCTGGGTGAAGACCTGTGGAGCCATTCCATGTTCATGCTGTAGGATCAAACACTGCTCTAGGGTGACCGACATGGCAGTCCTATCCTTGGCACTTTTACAGCTTGTAAATCGAACACCATTTAGTCTGCGGCATATCTAGAAATGGGACATACAATTCATCATTTCTTCCTCATGCATAACCTTCCGCCAGAGAACACACCTGTACTTCTCCTTAGAGAGACACAAATGTTGCATAGGACTTTGATGTCGAAAGTTGTCATCTTTGAGAGAGCAGAACTTCATTGCATGAGTTGTAAGGAAAATACTGATGTGGAAAATACATTTTATCTCCCTATGTCTCATTCTAGAGGAGGTTTAACCTGGCAGTATTTCCAAGCTACATGCAAGCAAATGGAAGAAATTTGAACATATTGGTAATAAAAAAAGGGGAAAATACATATGCATAGAGAAAATGACCTGAACTATGCAGAGATGCTTAGATGAATAAATACCTCAGCAGCTTGCCAAAGGATATCAACATTCTTATTTTTCCTTGCATGTACATTTTGTCCCAGAAATCTTAACAGTTCAGGCAGGCACGTCTGACTACGAGATCGAGGTAGACCTATAAAACAAACAAAACCAACTCCACTTACTTACCATATGCAACCCTTTTACAAAGATAAGTTACATGGAAAGTGTTCCTATATGCCTGTGCAAACACAACTGTGTTTTCTTGAAACTATCAAAGCTTACAACAATTAACCCAATTCTTAATTACTTAGTACCACCAACAAAACAAACTCAAGTTTAATTAAAGTCAACTGGAAATATCATTCAGGTTATTTAAAACTTCAGGGGCTCAGAATCTGATAGCATTATAATAATAGAGTGAACAAAGGGAGCAAGATTGGTATAGTATCTTGTTCTGTGTGTCACAGATGTACTTGCTTTCGCACACGATTCATAACTGCATATAAACATATAACTGCCTGTATTATCGCCCCTCAGAGGTGATAGGGTATCATGCATGTCTCCACAGAAACTCTGAAGATATTTTATACGCTGCTCACATTTTCAATTTTAAATTTGCAAGCTTGCCAGTTTCCAGTTACAAGAAACACTGTCTCCAACAGGACACCACACTGTCATGATATGTTTACTAATATTTCACTAAGTGGCAATAAATCAGTTGAAATTTTTCAGTATTTTAGAATGCTTTCAGTAGTCATATGTTCAAAGTGTTACACATCATCTCTTACATATATAGAAAGATACTCAAGACAATCAATGACAAGTATTAAATAGGTCATCTTTTTGTGTTTGGTTTTTTGTTTTTTTTTTTTAAAGAGGTAACTACAGAGGACACCAACTAAAGCTATGACTGGATAAATAAGGAGGAATGCACTGCTAAAAAATGACTATGCGACAAAAAGAACCCCACATGGGTGATATATGAGGTTTTATTTTTGGACCATGTATCTTCTCACAGCAAATCGTATGTTAGAATAACCTGATCTCCTTCTATGACAAGGCGATCACTTCGTGGATGGGGGAAAGGCTGTGGATGTTGTATACCTGGACTTTAGTAAAGCCTTTGACACTGTTTTCCACAGCATTCTCCTGGAGAAATGAAACTGGCAGCTCATGGCTTGGATGGATGTACTCCTTGCTGGCTAAAAAACTGGCTGGATGGCTGGGCCCAAAGAGTTGTGGTGAATGAAAGTTAAACCCAGTCGGTGGCTGGTCACAAGAGGTGTTCCCCAGGGCTCGGTTTTGGGGCCAGAATTAAGAGCACAGGGACAAGGACAGCAGATCAGGAACCAACTTTCCTTGTGTATTGTTCTTGAAGGGAAAATTTCCTACAAGCTGCCAGCAGATACTTCACTAGGCCTCTTGTCTCCTAGAATGACCTGCCTGGTTTTCCTTTTGCCTCTACTTACTTACCACAGACTACACCACTGGCTGGTCATAACCACCACCTGGTTTACAGTTAAATGTAAAATGTTATTCACTTTGTACATCCTAAATATCACCACAGAGGAGGTACAAAACACACCCTCATACCTTCCTTATGACAACCACAGTCCCAGGTTTGTCCATATAATCTCAGCTTTTCACAGAGCATCTCTAACACACTTGGCTGGGACACTCGCAATATTTTTTTCACACTTCTAATCAAAACTTTTGCTTAATGTTTATAACCACAAACCATTTGTCCAAGCTGGATTGCAAAACCAGGCACAATATGTCTGCATTTACCCAGGAGAAACAGTGAAGCAGAAAGAAGGTTTGGCAGAAGGAAGATTCTCCACCTTTGAGGCATTCATTTCATGTGGCAGGGATCAATGTAATGACAAGTACCCAGAGTAAGGGAGAAAAAGCACGTGGACACAAGACTATTTTGTTTTCTTTCACTGTTAGGGATCATGTTAACACCATCTGTCCAACACTGCATGCCAGCCTTGTTCACAACTTCAAGTTACTTGAAGAAGAACCTCTGCTATAGAGCGTTAAGTGTTACTGGTAAATAAGAAACTCAAGGTCATGGCACCAGTGCTCTTTAAAAACAGAGGAGAGTAGGTATAAAGTTAAAACAGAGTTCAAAAAACATAAAAAGAGAAGGAACAAATGACAGAACAGAAGACAAATTGCAGGATTAAAAAAAAGTGTCAGGAAAAAAGGCAAAAGCTAAAAGGTGACTGGATCAACATATGAGGTTTGGGGACTTGAGAGGAGACTGAAGTAAAAAAAAAAGCGAGCAAAATCAAAGAGGAGAGGAAGGAGCTGAATGGGAGCTATTATTATGGAAGACTAGACAGAGATATAAAGTAAGGGGGAGAAAAGCAGAAGAAAAATCACTTTAAATTGATTAACTTTTGAACTTTACAAGAAAGTCTGATGCTAGACTACTATGTAATAAAAAATCAAAACTTTGCAGCTAAAATTTCAGAGTACTAATTATGCAGGATTATAAATGCCTGGAAGGAGGGAAACAGCTTCTGCTCTCAGCTGCATCAAAAAAAATCCAGGGTAACTGAAAGTACAATAACGTACTTTAACAGACAGAATTCTTACTATCCTGTGGCACATTGCTGCATTTGTATTTCTGCAATAAAACTGCAGTTGTGGGACCCAGGAAATCACCCTACAAGAGGTTTGATACTAATAATGAATTGATGAATTTTCACCATTTTTATGGTCACATGTAAATAATATTTATGCCACTGCCTCCCAAAAAACCAGTAACAAGCAAGAAATTTTCTTACATAACCAGTAAAATTCAAGCTTGTAGCTATTGTCTCTCTTCCAGGTGCTAGACTTCTCTGTTGCTGGCTGCAGATGCAACAGAGAAAGGAAAGTGCCAAAGGATAAGCAGAGGGAAAGTGATTAAGTTCCTAAAAACTGTCAGTTGCTTTCTGTGCAGGTTATCACAAGTGCAGAGAATGTGACCAAAAACTGCATATACAAGTGCTGCTGCTATAACCTGTAACTTTTATGCCTTCCCCTCACGGTAATCTAACTGCCTAGCTGCATGTTTACACAGCACATAATGCCACTTAGAAAGAGATGTAAAGTAAAAGTAAATTAAAAAAGGAAAGTTAATCAGACTGCCCTTTACACCTCCTGAATCTGCTCTACTTAGTACTAATGTATTAAAATAGAGTTGCATCATTTCTTGGAGGTTACTACTGCCAGTGTTATCATCAACATTTAAACAACTAGCATGAAGCAAACAAATGAAAAAATCAGCCTGAGTTGTGTTGTTCAACCAAATTTGCCATTAATTACCAAATACTTACAATCATCAGGCAAAACTTCCTTGAACTGCTCAAAATACGAATTCAACCGCACTAAGCTTTCCATGTTAATTACTTCTTGCAGTGAGGTGTCTCCAAACCTTTAAAAGGTAAAGGAGGGAACAGTTAAACTCAAGGTAAAAGGTTTCTCCTCTTCTTTGAAACAACTGCACTTGGCAATATGACTACCAGAAAACAGTTTAAAGATTCAGCCCATGAAATTCCTAACCATTCAAAAGCAGAGTAAAGTGTAACAGAGAAGTGTTGTAGTGATTCATTACAGGAAAAGAAAATATATGAGTGTGAGGGGGAAAGTGGGAAGGAAGGTGAAAGAAAAATCTTGTAGAAAATAGTACTTAGAATTCTTTGGCTTTTGTGTCTCTCTCTCAATATTAAATACCCATCTGGTAAATCATTTTGCCTAAATTCAAACTTTTAATAACAGATTTACTAGTTTAGTTCATAAGCTAGTAATAACTATAACACCAGTAGATAGGATTAAGAACTTTGACTTCAGATATGTAAATGACAAATACAGATCTAGGAGTAATAAACCATGAATGTAATAAGTATTGTCAGTGATGCCATGATTCATCTCATCTAACTATATCTACATACATAGATACACACACAGTGTTGACATCTGTAACTATGCTAGTCACCTTGGGCTCCCTTTATAGGTAACACAGGACAACAGTAACTGCTGGAATGCCTTTGTTAGACTTTTTCTAGCTGTCCACCATCATATTGTATGCTCCACCCCAGTACCAAGGCTGCTGTCACAACATGCATGTGCCTGACTTCACTGGAGTTCTCCATCAGAGCAGTGCCCTATCAATGTATTCTTTACAGGATATGGCCATAACAAAGGGAAGCCCTGGTGGCTCTTCCAAAACTGAACAGTTTCCCTAGCAAATAGAATTACATAATTATATTTTTTAGCTTTACAAGAATATTGTTGCATTACATAAGCACTGCAAAGTTATGTTAAAACAAAGGTCAATCTAGCCCATTATCCTGTGTTTTGACAGTGGCCAGAAGAGGAAGTCTAGGAGAGAGTGCAAAACCAAGAAGGCAAATAAACAGCAATATCCAGAATGATCTCTCAGCCTCTAGTGATCTGTCACCCACAGAGGTCTTGAGTCACAAGCAGTATAAATAGCCCATGACAGGTTTCCTTTTCTGTAATTTCACTTCTGAACCACATAAACCTGCACTAGACTCAAACCCATGAGGTAAGGAGCTCCACAGCTATAGGCTGTATAAAGGACCTCTTTTTTTTTTGTTTTGCATTTGACAGCTTCATTCAGTATTCCCTTGTTTGTGTATTGGAGAAACTGAATCACTGTTAGTAATGCAACAGTGCAACTCCATAGAGACATACTTCCATCAGAACAGGAGATTGCTGAACTACCATTAAGTTTGAGCTTGCATGACTGAATACATACTTCTCTGCTAGGGTTTGCTGCTCATTGATTCCCACATTGAAAAGAACAGGCTGAACCCTCAGTAACATGCCACTTTGAATCTCTCGTGGCAACAAATCAAACAAGGCGCTTGGCAAAGGGATCCTCACATTAAATCCATCACTGCAAAGAAATAAACAGCTATTAGACATAAAGATCAAAAAGCTACATTCCGAGAATGTGTTATTTATGTAAAGAGGGATAATATCTAGAACATAATACAACTATTAAAAAATAAGTATCAGTCAAAACTGACGACTTTAAGGAACTGCCACAGCTTGCTCTTAATTAGAAAAGCTATTCTAGTTCAAAAATAAACCTGCAGCAACCTGTAATGCTGATTTTGCATCCTCATGGACATTTTAATCATATCTGCCAATTTCCTGACAAAAGCTGATTTTGCTCTGCTCATTAATACTGCAGCTCTTGTACAACTTGGGTAGAAAAAGCCAAATTTTGGCATGTCCCCATCTGATCAAGAGTAAAGTATATTTGATTTTAAAGTGATAAAGGCTAGTGATGATGCATGTGCATAAAAGGACACATTTTTGGATACAGTAAGTAGTACTGACTTTTCTGAGCAGAAGGATAGAGGCAATGATAGTAGCAACCAAAGCTTAAATTGAAGGGGGAGCTAACAAAAGCACTGATACAGAAACATATCACTCAGACCTACAAGCTGCTCCTGCAGCACAACAGGTTACCTTGGGTCAGCCGAGCTACAGCAAAGAGCACTGTGTATGCTTTATCTCATGGCATATGTGAGGTAACTCAGCTTACCTTATCTCATAACATCAGTGCAGACTAAGGTATGTCATACTACCCTACGTTGGAACTGCCAAGACACAAGTTACTGTGGTTTGTGTGCTGTCTGTTGACCTATCAGCAACAATACCTTGGTGTTACGTCCAAGTCTTTACATTGCAGAACTCTCAAGTGCAGCATATATGCTCAAGTATAACAAAAGAACTCTGAGAAGTATACAATAAGGTAATCAAAATTGGTCTGTCCCACACTTACATTGGACAGACATGCAAATCCTATGCTTTGTCTGAAAGCAAAAAACCTATTTTCACCTCTAAATGTAAACCTTCCAATAGTTTACACCAAAATAAATACACAATTTCTTTCTTCTCTTTCTTGAGTAAAATCTAGACAGCAAAAGAATAAGCAACACTATCAGACCTGCAACTAATGAAGACTGGTTTCCTGCTGATTATTGTCCTATAGCTGATGGGAAGTTTCAACTAAAGATTTCCTTGGAACGGAATTTTGTGTCAGCTGTCAGCCATTTCCAGAGGTCTCAGCAATTTCTGTAACATACATGATTGTACTGCAGACCTCCTTCAGCTGAGGCACTTTTCATTGCATGTGAACCTTAACTTAAAATTCCTCTAAATATTTTTACCTTTGAGAACTCTTGCTCTTTTTCAGACGTGGATGAAACTGGGCAAAGCTCCAGTGGAGCTTGGTACAGCACACTAATCAAATAAGCCTTATTTCCTCCAGAAATGAGATTCAAAATTAAAAGATTCTAAAGACTGGAACACAGAAACATTAAAACATCGATTTCTTTTGCTGCTTTCTTTCCACAGCTTCATCCCCATCTGTGAACTGGCTCTCTCTGGGCAAGATTTCTATTGCATCAGCCCCATGTCAGAAACGAGTGCAAGGCCAGCTGATAAGCAGGCTGAGGCATTCAAATTGAACTGTGACTCTGTTGTAAATGCTTCCTATCATAATACGGCTGTAACAGATCACTCCCACTCCACTTTATGTGAGGATGTGAATGTTTGTTACTTCAGACTTTTAAAACAAAAATTGCTCTTAAGGTCAAACTTGAAAATACCTCTTTTCAGACAAGTGGCCAAAATGAGCGGCAGTCTGGCCCCGATAGTTTGGAAATTGATCCTAATTGGCCCTAAATAGGCCTCATAGTTTGGAAATTGATCCTAATTGGCCCTAAATAGGCCTCACCTCAGCAACAGCCCATCAACTGCTTGATATACATTCCATGTCCGGTTGTGCTAACAGCAGCCCATTAGTCAGTGGCATACAGTGAAGCAGTGACCAACTGAACAACAGCAGTGAATTTCAGACAATGAGATCAGCCTCAAAAGTCAGTCTGAGATTTAAAAACAGCACAAGTGCTTAAGAAAAGATTGAATACTTCTGGCTTATGTTTGTGGATGGCTAGGTCAAGATGATATTTATTCATAAACCAATACTGCCATGGTTCGAGCCTTGCCATATACCCCTTTCCAGCTTAGCTCCCTGTAAAATGAAACATCAGTAAAAATGAGTAACTCCAAAACATTTATTTGAAGTTCTGAGAAGAGAAACAACACAGTACAAAAAGCACATAATTAAAGTGCACTATCACTGCTTCTTGTGCCTGCAGTCCCACCCCACTTCCTGCTCCCCGCCCCCATTTTTTTTTTACCGATTTCCAGTGATGACTGGCAGCATGTCAGTAGATGTATTTGATGTGGCCTGAGTTACTTTAAAGGTTACATTCCTCAAGTCCATGATTCCCAAACTCATGTCCTCCAGCATTGCCAGCTCCTCACCTAAATCAAGGAGGAAAAAGTGAATCGTAACATTACTTGTTACGTACAACTTCCCTTCATCAATTTGATGACGTCCGTAGGCCATTGGTCTCATAAATAAGTTCTATGGACGCGGAAGGTCTGGAGCCCAGGCCTTCACCTTGACCTACAGACTGCACACAATGTCAGGGTTGACTTTATGAGTTTAGCAAGTTTAGAAAACACCAATTATCTAGCACAGTCCAGACTACCGCTCTTCAAGTAGATTATATGCTGATTTTCCAATTTAGATGACTCTAGGAAGTACTTTTCAGCATTGTCACAGCCATGATATCCTTTGTGTAGGAAAAGCGTGTTGGAAAAGTTACAAGGTATTCTGGATTCATTCAGTAAAGCATGCCCTAACTGGCATCCAGATGGCTGTTCAGACACAGGAGTGAAACACTTTCGACTGAAGTACTTTCCCTTTTTGTATTCTCTCTTCAATCTCACTTTGCACTGCAGGATTACAGGAGGTCAAGAAAATTCAAAAAGCGTACTTTGGGCACAGTTTCTCTTAGCTTAGCAGAACTTTAATCCATTTCTTTTCTGAAAAAACAATCCCTATGATATGTTTTGTCTTTTTTTAAACCTTTGACATTATATTATAAGGCAAGTACACTTTATCTTTTAGAAGTAATTCAATTAAATGCAAAGAAACTCAGAGTTGTTAACTAATTTAGTACTCCACATATAATCTGGTTTTGCAGTTCAGTTTTCAAAATTGTTTTGTAGCTGAGCTGCAGATTGTTCCAAACACTCATATTCTGCTGTAGCCCATTTCATGCAGAATTTGCTGACTCAGCAGCTAATACCACCCACTTGCCCTGTGCTTTTACCATAAGTGCTCAGCAGGCTCTCAAACTGTGCCAGCAAGCCAATGGTGTAGAGTTGTCTTAGAAATCCATCATCATGCAGGCAGTTCCTCAGCTTGATAATGAAACCACAAATGAGAGCTGTCAGCTGGGAGAGAGAAAACAGATAAGAGTGAAATGATTCAATACAAAAAAGGCTCTTCATTCCCATACAGAAAGAATACCACATACAAGAGATGCCATAACATCTGTCAGACTGATGCTCTTTTCCCTTAAATGTCACTCTTTTTTTTCTCCTTGCAGCTGAAGAGAGACAACCAACCAACAAAAATCCAAAGCATTCATAAAATCAGACTTAGGGCACACTGCCTTCATCTTGCAAGCTCTCCCAAAATGGGACTGCTGTTGATCTTGCAAGCTCTCCCAAAATGGGACTGCTGTTGATCTTGCTTCTATTTGTTTTCTGGACACAATCACCTGTACTAGGGGTCTACAACATATGAATTACAAGAGTCTCCATGGAGAATTGTTTTAGTTACAGATGGAAAAGCAACACAGCTAGTTCCAGGCCATGAATTTTGACAGTATAAATAAATGATTTTTTTAAAAAAATGACATTTTAAGAAAGCTTAAAAATCCAGTATCTGTTTGTACTATGCAGAGACTCAAACTCCACTGTTACAAGATATTCTGGACAAGGTCCTGAACACCTTGTACTAAGATCTAAGTTCAGTACTAGTCTTAATTCACTCTGTTAACAAAGGAATTTCCCAGGTGATTGCCATATGCTACGTACACAGGTGTATGACTGTCACAGAATTAAACAGAAGGGAATAAAGTTCTGTTTACAACAGGTAAACATATTCAATGCACTGAGTTTAAAAATTACCTGCAATATGGAGTGGGTTTTGTATAGAAAAATTCCCTGAATTTACCTCTATGAGATATTATGTTTTGGGACAACAGCCCTACCAAACAATGTCCAAGAGATGAGCTGTTTGAAATAAATGAACAAGATACTGATTTCATGGTATAATAAGACACAGTACAGAAGCATAGTGGGCAGAAATGTGGAAGGTTTTTTAAGTGCAGACACCTGCTAGTCAATGGCTGACACAAGAGACCCTAAGAGGCCCAGAAACAGACTTCCAGGAAAAAAAACCAGCACTCATTTCTCTCCCTGTAGCTGGACTTTTTTTCCTTAGGTACCACAAGTCCTGTTGGTTTTCTCAATATGTAAACCAACAAAAGGTAACTGAGGGAGTACACTTTCTGCTCCTGGGCTTTTTTTTGCCCTCTTTCACATCTTACTTCTGGTTTTAGTTTGGTGGCATCGGAAGGCAAAGGTTGTTTCTGTAGAGAGCAGTATATTTTCACTAGTTCTGGAATAAATTTTTTTAAATAGTGAATGTATATCCAAGGGGACACTTAAGTTATATATTGTCAAATGCATGTAAGTGACCAGTAAGGACAGGACAGCACAGCCTGTGAGAGGAGATCAGTGTTAAACCTGAGAGTAGAATAGATCTTAAAAATTCTGAAAATGGTATCTTTCATATTTCATTTAAAACCCACCACATGTTGAAGTGCAATCAAATCATGCATATTTGCTTGCTTACAGTTTGGCAGAAGACAACATCCCTGCGATACTGAAGGCTCAGGCAGAGCCCTATTGTTGGGGCACTGTCCTGCATTAATAAAAAGACCATGGCTTTCTTTGCCTTGTCACTCATCATGGCTACGCAGTCTGTGAGTGTTGTCAGCAAGGGATAAAGAGCTTCGCTCCATTCGCCTGGTTAAAAAAAAAAAAATTAGCAGCACTAAGTACTTTATTTGAAACAAACAAACATGCATTAAGAAAAAACATCCCGTTGCAAGTCAAAGTTGTTAATTCACATTTAGGGCTTGTTTTATTTTGGCTGGCTGGTTACTCCCTTCTTGTTATCAACTAAGTAATCTTACAGACTGGTTATCGTATGAGGAAAATACGGAGAACTTTACTCTGTAAGGCTGTTATGACTTTCCTGACCATGTAATAGCTCCAAGATTTGTGCCCACAAAACAGGCTATACAATAGCTGATTCGGAAAGTATAACAGAGAGATGAACATCTATATACACAAGAGTGTATCACTGTGTGTGCATGTTCAAACACACCCTTTCACAGTGCATACATGGACAGATAGTATGGAGTCTGTCATATAACAGAAATAGTGAACATCTGCTTAGCCATTTCTGTCCATGAGACTTCTCCCATATATCTTGCCTTTGAATCTTTTTTGGGCTCACAAGTTCACCATTCAACTGCCTCACCAGCTTATTGATCCTTGCTGCACCTCAGTGAGGTAAGACGATGCTTATCTCCCATTTGCAGTATAGGAATAATAAGGCAGAGAGGTGAAAAATTCATGTAGGTACTCTCCTAGGTGTCCTCTGTCTGCTGAGTGGCTTTGAAGGCTTAGAGCTAGCTAGCAAGAAACACTAAGTACAGTGATTTAGATGGGATTTAGCTAGATCCTTGGAAGTAGGTCTGAGCTTGACTTCCACTTAAATACGTGAGGTATGTCCCAGAAGGACTCTGTTCAAAGTCCTATACAGGAAGCATAGAAATGAAACTGCATTGCCAAAGTCCTATTTTAGTATCCCAAACATTGTGCCTTCCTTCTCCCTAAGAGATTTCTCTGCTTTAAAATGCCCTAGAAGCTCCATTTCTTTTCTTTCCTTCTTTTGCTTTTTGTCTTAATCAACCACAAATTTTAAAACCCCATTTCCGTGACCTTATGAAAAATTATTCAGATGCTTTAACAAAATCCATTCTCTCTGCAATATAAAAAGAAAATAGAACAGTGCTTTGGTTTTGCCCTCCTTAATGTAAGGCTGAAACAGAAGAACACTTCTCTTTTTAAAAGGAGGGACAATGTGTTTATTTTTTTAAAAGCACTGGAGCTCATAAACTGAACACACACAACCCCCAGCCTGGTTGGCTGAGGAACAAGGCAATGTACAGATCAGAACCTGCATGAATGGGGTACTTCAAGCCCCTGAAAGGAAGTTGTTTGGGATTCTGACTGAAAGGCAGGACTAAGAGCTAGTAATAATAAACGTTTCTTTGATAACCAGCCAAAGATGGGAACTTTGGAAGTCTGCTAACAGAAACATAACTGACAAGATTAACAGAACTATCCTTTTTGCTTTTATTCTATGCAGTAGATAGATAACCTAATAAACTACACAAAGGGGAAGTTGTTTGGCTCTGTTCCATTGCCATAAAAAAAGCAGGAAACATCAAAAGAACAGGCAAGGAATTACAGCTTATCTTTTATATTCTATTAAGTATTTTCTCTCAAAATAAATCAGATGACATAACATGGCCCCATGAACACTTAAAAAGCAGAACACAGATGATACTAACAGTGTTTCTCTTACTGCATTTAAGTGCTTTTCTATAAACAAATGAGAATGATAAAAAGAACTGAAAAGATCTTCCAGCACATCATCATCATCATCTTATTGCCTGGATATATATACATGTGTCTTGTTATTAACTCAGTGGAGATTTAAAATTGTTGTGTGTCTGGCAGCACTTCATTTGAAAGATATGTTTACCGGTGGTAATCACAAAGTACACTGGTGGTATACCAGCCTACCTGAAGATAAAGCAATTGTTAGATATTTTTTTCCTCCCGATACTCATATGCAATGCCATGGCTCATCCGGAGTAACGAGTGAATATCCTCTGTGCTGTGTATTCGCTTGGTTTAAAATTTTGGCCATGAAAAAACAAACCCTTGTCAGTCTGCAAAATTCTAAATGCTTTTTGCTGCCTCCTTCACAGAGGTGTCACCTGTGTTCTTTTAATTTTTTAGTCAATGGTACTTGCTATTAACAATAAACAGGAATAAAAGGAATTGCACTCCCAGGCTCCTATCAGGTTGGCACATTTCACTGGCAGCATTTAAATAAACATGAAAGGACTCTAAGTGTTCAACTTTCACCTGGATTCTCCTGTCCTTCTGTCTTCCCCTCATTGATTTTCCTAACAGAACTATATTAATGAAAGTGTATTTATTATCAAATCAATCAATGGCACCTTCAAACATCATGAGGCACTAATTCTAATGTGCAATCTACTCTGAGCTCTGCTGTTATGTTCTATGAGACAACCAGAACTTTTAAAAACTATTATAGACTCCACTGGGCAGACCCATAGGTAGGGTGATTTGGTGTAGGGGCTGAAACAATGGAGATGCAACAAGCTGTTACAGATTTACAACAGCCTGAGACCTAGTCCAAGCTAGCTGTTGGTATGTCTGGGACACAAATCAAGCTTTTTAATCAGAGGTTTCTAGCTCATGTTAAAAGCTATTCCATTTAAAACCAAACCAGCAGGATGACTGTCATTTGCTTCAGGTGCCTTATATTTTACAGCAAGAGACAAATCCTGCAGTCTCCACTCAGACAGCTACAACTGAATTCTGGCTGGTAAATAAGGGCCAGACTTTGGCCTTGTAAGTCTTTGCTATTTTTCTTATGACTGCTGCTGACCAAAGTCATACCTTAATGTACACTTTGAAATGTGTCATTTTGAAAGGGGGTGGGGGGAGAGAGAGGGAGGGAGGGAGGGAAAGAGAAAGGGAGGCAGGGAAGGAGGGAAGAAGGGAGGAAGAGACAGAGGAAGGGAGGGAGCAAGTGAGGGATGCTGGGAAGGCCTATTAGTTCACACAGTGGACCATCTCTGACTATACATTACTGACTATTTTATAAAAAAATAATGTCTTGTTAAAAGAACCTAATACATAAAGCCTGTATAAATCAAGGATGTAATGTCAGGTTGGAAAAGTTTTTGCTTTTTTCCCCCTAAGACTCTCTCTTCTCCACAGCAATAAAAATATTATTAAAATAACTGTCCTCCAGAGCCTTGAAAAGATATTTTTAGTCTTTTCATATTAAAAAAACCGTAGCATCCATAAATCGAACTACTGGGCACCTGCAGTTGCCCATGGTTTAGGTCAGGGTTGCAAGGACTCATGATGTCTAAAAGAAGAGATTTATTAACCAAGTTGTAGTTGCTTAGCCCTCATCCAGTGAAGTGTAATTGGCAACCCATTTAAGCACACAGTCAGGTCACATTTGGCTTCAGAGGGAAGCAAGCATTAAGTGCTTCACTACACTGCAGCTTCAGCTACTTAAGTTTAAGATGCAGTTCTGGGTATATTTGGGTACCCAGTTGGGGTGACCTGACTGCTGTTAATTACTCCCATCTTAAAAATAAAGAAAAAGCATTCATTTATGCACCACATTCATGTTTTGCAAGTACTATAGGGATGTTCCAAGAATTAAAAACTTGTGGAGTCTTTTATTGATTAAAAACATTTTCTCAGTGATAGAAGGAAACAGCATGGATAGCCGAATATACTTTGTGAAGATGTAAATCATACCTGCACTGGGGCTTTAATTTCCATTGGTTTCACTAAAGTCAGAAGCCCATGCTGTAACAGTTCAAGTACTAAACCTTCACTGAACTCAGATTAAACTACTCTCAAATAGGAGAAAGTACAGCCATCTAGCTGGGAGACAGTGGTATTACAGAGGCATATTATTCAGACCTTGTAAACGCAACAGAAGTGTGCAGAAGTACAAGGACAGAGGAAAGGTTAACAGTGGGAAGAAAGTCTCCTAAATTCTGTATTCTGTAACGTTAGATTTGCAGTACCCAACACTGCTTGGTGTGTACCCACAACAGAGACTTTCCATCAGCCTTGTTGACTGCTCCATGTTTTGCTCAAGTTCTCATTCAGAAAGGCCAGCTCAACAGCACATATGAAAGGGCATGTCTGAAATGTCTGAAATGTCAGACTCCCACAGACTTCAATGACATTTGGAACAGGCCTCAAATCATTGTCACCTACAACAGTTGCTGAAACACATCAACTGGAGAAACCAAAGGGACCATGAACAAGTGCTCTCCCATACCTGGACATGAGAGGTTACCAGATACTCCCTTGCACTATTATTTAGGAAATAACAACTTCTTCATACGCTTAGGTAACTCACATGATATTGCGGAGCATTACCATTTCAAAATGGTCAATCTTAACAGCAAGGCACTTGTTCAGTTGTTAATTATGAACAAAATCCTGCAATTTTCAGAAGAAGCAGAAGCCATGAATGCACATACCTGGGCCAGATTCTTCTGGAGCGGGGCTGCAATCTGCACAGAAATGGAGGGGCAACATGCATGATTAAGGAGCAGCAACACAGTCTAAACATAAGCAACTCAAATGCTCAATGCAAAGGTTCTCAAACACTTTCACTGAGTGAAGAGGAGCTCAGCAGGAAACTCCTTTGCCTGCAGGCACCGAGGGCATGGGCTGTCTCCTCCACTCCACTGTTTCTGATCAGAGGAACATCTGGATGGGGACTTGGAGTAAAGCCAGTACCTGCTAGCTCAGGGGCTCTCTGTGGATTACCAGCAAGCGTACTGACAATCCCCAGTGATCCACAGGGCGCAATTTGAGAACCACTGGTTTAGTGCAATTATAGAATAAGCTGGCAGTAAGGCTGCTAAATAGAATAGCAAAAGACTAGCAATAAGTTCAATGCACTGAACAGAAAATGACATTAAGGCATCCACAATGCAAGAGTAATAAAGAAACAGTACTTTGCTATCTTAGACAAATTTCTGTTACACAGTTTCTGAAATAGTTACCACAAGCATTAGATTGTATATTAAGGGCTGAAACCTCACCAGTGAAGCCTGTGAGTGTTCCACACTCACTTCAGTGGGAGGAACAAGCTGTCAGATGAAAATACACTACACTGTAATGCAAACAGTAAAAAAATAATATACACCCTGTTATAGTAAGTCTTGCATGAATGAAAAGTAGTTTATTAAGCTAACAGGATGTAAAATTCTGTTGTTTATATCCAGATTCACTAGTCAATGAATTATGAATTTGAAAATAACAACAGAAAATATCAAATTCAATTGTATGCATTAGGACAAACAGCTGAGCTAGACAATCTGAGATAAAAACCTCTCAGTAAATTAAAACTCATCATGTTCATTAAAGAAGCTATATGCCCCCATGCAATTTTAGTAATGAACACCTAAGCCTATAAAAAAAGTACGTTTAAAAATAATTTCTTAAGTCTCCCTTCTACTATTTCAGGCAGTATTTTCTTTCACAAACATTCATTTCTAGAGAGATCCTCTAAAGTTCTTCAACAGCATTCCACTGTCTCTCTCTTACAAATTCTGGAACTATCTTGGTTTGCTGGTTTTTACATTTGTTTTCAAAAAAAATTTCTGGCTGCTCTCTGCTCAGTGTCATTTATTCAAAACTCAGAATTGCTAAGAGAAAAAGTGTTAGTTCTTTGAATAGATGACAAGGAGAAACTTTAAAATGTTGTGAATCTGAACTTAGCTAAAGGATCTTCTTTGTCCCTAAATTACTCCCACGATCAGTTGTGGAAAGTGCCAGCGAAAGGGAAATAATAGAATCATAGAATGGTTTGGGTTGGAAGGGACATTTAAAGGTCATCTAGTCCAACGCTCCTGCAGTGAGCAGGGACATCTTCAACCAGATCAGGTTGCTCAGAGCCCTGTCCCATCTGGCCTTGAATGCTTCCAGGGATGGGGTATTTATCACCTCTCTGGGCAACCTGTTCCAGTATTTCACCACCCCCATTGTAAAAAATTTCTTCCTTGTATTGAGTCTGAATCTACCTTCTTTTAGTTTAAAACCATTTAACAGGCCAGGTTTGGTGTGGAGTCAAGGAAAGTAACTCAACAGGAAAATTCCCACTGATTTCAGTAAGACCAGTTTTTATAGTATTGAACCTGTTCCTCTGTCAAAAATACTGACCGTTAATTAGGAACTACATCTGATGAGAATGTGATCAAGTACTCAGCTTGCCCTTGCTTACAATAAACTTCCCAAGAGCAATTCAAATTGCTCATTAAGACCTATGAACAATGTTTGCACCAGATACCTAAGAAACAGGATTCCCTCTCCAGGACTTTTTACATTAAATTCACCCAACATGGGTTGACAGTCAGACTTCAGATCTAATCCTGACACTTAGGTACCAATGGGAAATGGCAGCAAGCCCCTTTGTTTTAAAGCTTGTGACACTTCTTGATTTAATGTTTCTGTACCAGGTTCTGTGGATTAAATGGAAAGATTTTTTCCTATTTTGGAGGAACAGCAGGGAAAGGTTACAGAAACTCTTGGCACAAACCAACCCATTGGTAGGTAAGTGCAGCTAATTCCACTTTTATATGGCATAGTGTCAAGATCCAGGGTACCTTTAAAAGACCGACTGAAAACAAAAGAAAATGATTGTTCTAAGATGCTTTCAGCATCAAATTGTCTTGGGAAAAGCTTCTGATATCACCCACCACAGGTTTTTTTCTATTTTTTTTAACAGTAAAAATCCACAACTTTTAAACATTGATATGAAGGTGCACTGAAGTTTACCAATAAAACTTTCATGTACATACATATAAAACTTCATGTAAACTAGCTAGCAAATAAAAACATTTAAAGGTATCAAACTGGTAGAAGAAATTTTGTCAAAGATTAATAGAGAACACATTCTGAAACAAGAACCAACTCTCCTATTCCTTTATAACACACAAAAATGTCAGTCTAGTCTAGAAAAACATGGTCATTTCAGATACTAAGCAAACCATATGTAACATATACAAAGCTACAAAAAAATATATTAACATTTATTTTAACTTCCATCTTGCTTTCTTTTTCTTAAGGTACTGCCTTCTACTGCAACATTAACAATGGGATGGACATGAAGTCACAGACACATGTAAGAGACAAAGGGCCATCAAACAATAAGACAGCACAGCAAAAAGGAAATGAAAATACAAATCAATCTTTCTAGAGCTTAGCTTGGCACACCTGCTCTATTAAGCGGCCAAATCATAGAGACCACACATACAGAATGTGAGAATAAGTCAAATAAGTACATATGTAAATGAAATAATTCTGAAATTTAATGCACAGCTGCAAAACTGTCAACTTAAACTGGTAAAAATATCTTTCATTCACATGCTCATGGCATTAAGCTGAATTCAATTCAGCACCCACTTTACCTCAAATTTTGATAGGATTATTCCACTGAGAGCTTGCACTGCCAGTTCCTACCTTCCAGCTACAAGAAGTCTAACTAATTGAGTGCCTCAGCACCACAGCTTTTGACAATTTGGGTTAAAATTTGCTTTAAACTCTAGTAGGTTCATCCAAGTTCAGCTCAGTCTAATGGTACTGCTTGGCTCCCCTCCTATGATTTGGCAGCCCATCTGGGACCATTAGTGTTGCAGTAGTGCTGCACTTCTCTCATGTTTTATTTATCTTTTATAAAGGTTCACTGTAATAAGCTTTGATTGCTGCAAAGAAGCCGAAGCCAACAGGAAAGCTACCAGAGGTGGTGTTTTACATATTCTAACCCAAACACCTGTTTTACCAGCTTAAAACACCTGGTGTGAAAACCAAATGCCACTGTCATCAAAGGATTTGGCAATGATTTCAGTGGGATCAGGATTTCAAACTAAGCAATGGGCTTAGCAGCTCCCAGTACACCACCAGCCCTTTCTGCCTGACATCAGTGCTTAACTTCACCACTGAACTAAAAACACATGGAAGGATGTAACGGAGGCTTAGGAACGATGCCAGCGCACAGCAAGAGAGCAGCAGCGAGAAGCAGCGTCTGGCATACGCACTTGTCTTTCTGAGAGAATGGCATGCACAGGATGGTGTGGATGAAGGTGGTGGTGAGGATGATGAAGGCGGTGAGGATGATGAGGTCTCATTTAAATCTTCTGGATTTATCCAGTAGGCACGAGTGTCCCGATTACCTTTCTTACTAGTACAACTGATGTCGCACTGGAAAACATCTTCGCAGCTGTCACTTTGCAAGCGCTCCTTCTGCAGAAGTTTGTCCACTCTCTGTATAATACACTCCAGACTTTTGTCAACATTCAACCAAACTTTCTCCTTAAAAGAAAACATTTCTTTCTCAATTTAAAAAGAAAAGAGACATTAGGTAACAAATCCCTTGGCAATATATTTTCTCCTGTGATTCCAGTCACAACTCCTCTGCAAAGTTTCCTCTGGGCTACCGCATTTACATTTTTGCACACACAAACTCTGGATATATAAATAACATATACCAGCATGTCAACAATATGTAGCAACATGACTTGTGTGGTAAATTGCAAAGCTATTTTCTAAGTAAATTTGCTGAACAATTTTAAGTGCCTCTTCCTGCACTATTATTCCAATTTGCAGTTGGCACTATTGTTTATTCCTGAAACTCATGTTTGACATAATAGTTGTATACAGTCACACATCTTTTTTCCTATATAACTCAGTGAGTAACAGATAAAATTACTATATTGTATTACTATCTAAATAACTGAATTGGCTTTATTCATATCTCATTACTGTGAGTTTGACTGTAAGGCAAAGTATGCCAAAATGATTAAAACTAGCAAGGATCCATTTCCAAAATGAATTGAATCTCATTTCTAGATTGATATTTCACAATATTAATAATGGTTTAATTAATCTTGACTATTTTTGAGATTTAGCTCACTTCTGTTTATATTACACAATGACAGAATTTACACAGCCCAATTCTCATTTCAGTTGGCAGTGTGGTAAGGAAAACCATTTGAATTCTTTGTGCAGACAGTTTTAAAATGCTGTTCGTAATCAAAACAGAGATGGACTGCAAGTTCCAAATATTTAGATGAGAATAAAAGCCAGGAAGGCTGAATTGTACAGCTAACACAAGCAAAACATGCTTTATCTTGGAGAAGTGCAAGAGCCCTTTGTAGTATGGTCAGTTTTTTTACTTTAAAAGGTATTTACTTTCCCTTGGAACCAACTTCAGAAAAGCCATGCACCTACTGTAATGATCTCTGCTGTTTAGGAGATCCAGAAATATTTATTAAGGCCTGTTTGTATCCCCATGCCAAGGAAGAACTGAGCAGAGAATGGAGGGAGCGTCTTTGCTAGTTGACCAATACCTCCAAAATAGTCATCCTATGTGTTTATGGTGAGCAGTTACAGAACTTATAAACAAAAGAACACAGCAAACAAAAACTAAGAAAATATTCATCACGCCACTTAGCAAACATACCCATTCCTCTTCATGCCAATCCACTTGCAGAGAAGATCGGCTATTTCTTCCTGTCCATCTGGCCACGAGTGTATCTTGATCATTCCTCAGCATCACTTGCTCCCCTTCTCCAGAAGTTGGAGATGCTTTTGAAGCTATATAGTCTGGCCTTGCAGCATTCAGTCCATGTATTGAATTTGCCAACAGCTTGCAGTCACAGACTGTGACAAGTTGCCGGGTCTAAAAAGCAATAAACCCCCCACATTTTAACACTTTTTCATTATTCTGTACACAATTTACACCATATTCTTTCTCAGAAAGAAAAAGAAGAACTAGTATTCTGTAAAGGAAGCTAACCATTGCGTAGGACTCTCTAAGGTGCCTTTAAAATCATTTAACAGAATGGTCTTAGAAAGCGATATAGGATACCAAAACACAAAAGGTACATTTCCAAAGTCTGTACTACCATATTAGCCTTGCAATTGTTGCAAACTTTACTAATTTTTGTGCAATTCACTTTTATTTGCACTGCACTTTCCATTTGATGAAAGCTTAAAACAATGTGCATATTTATACCTCACACAATAGCTGCCACACCAGAGAGACCATGCTTAACTTCCACCGTCCTGTCTGAAACGGTAACAAGACTTAAGAGGAGGGCTGACGATATAACCCATTAATCAATGCAACTTGTTCCCTGTCTTATTTAGTTATGTTGTATTAAAGGATTTCTGTAAGTTATGTAAATATGAAAAGTATCTGGCCTGAGTCTCCATTAAAACAAACAAACAAGCCCTTACTACGTTATATATACACATTGTCCAGCTGTAGAAAATCCCACAGATCAGTTATACACACTGTACTCGTTTACAGTGAATATTATAATACATAATACATTTACATGGGGTCACATTATTTTTTGCACTCTACATGTACATGCCCTCCACTGGGACAATTTACGGTAAGCTGATTGGCCATTACTGCCATTTACAACCTTCAGCTCTGCTTCAGGGACAGAAAAGGTCAGTAAAACTGCATTTGTTCTTCTGTCTCTGTAATCAAGATTGTGTTCAGCTGCAGGTCCAGTCTGGTTTCTGTTAGCACCCAAGCACATCAAGAAATAACTCATTTGCACCACTATAATTCAAACAAAGGCTGTGTCACCATTATTCCTTGTTTCCCCAGTGGAAAAATACAGAATTGTTTCATTAACTTTTGCCCAGTTGCTGCTGCTTGACAGATGACTCAGAGGAACATTAAAAAACCCCAGGTAGTTATGGAGAAAAGGGTAGAAAAGAAAGTGAAGAATGCACATTTCTGGAATATGATGAATGAAGAGAGGGAACCAGAGGACATTGCCCTCCACTGCAGTCTCAAGAGGAGGTGAAGGTAAGAGTGTGAAAAGTAGGAGACAATCTAAATAAAAAGCAGCAAATTTTAAAGGCTGGTCTGATTTTGCTTTTTCTTTAGGACTGTACATGTTACAATACACTACTGAACAAGGTAAAATAGATGTTTCAAGAAAACCTACTGGAGATAGAGACAGAGAAAAAAAATACATCGTGTTTCAGTGTGGAAATGTATTATTCTCCTACCTTGTCTGCTAGGATGGCAAGTGTTCTTTCAAGGCCATTAGCTGATCTATCCTTGGCAGCTCTTGAGAGCCTTTCTGCATAGTAACTGACTTGCGTTTTCAGGGTGTTGATTTGTGCAATAATTTCCTTTGCTCTAACAATGTCCTGTGGGATGTATATTATAGACTGGGAACTTGTTGAAGTGCTGAAAAAGAAAGACTGATTTTAGGGGGGAAATTGATCTAGAGGTACACACATTACAGTGGCATGCTGGGGAATTAATGGCAGACAACAAAAATTTACCTAAGCTAGCAATCAACAGTGAAAGGCCAGTGGGCAATTGCACAGCAGGAACATGATCCTAGAGCCTTCTCTGCCTTTACTGAAAGCATTTAGATGAAGATTTACTAATCCTTTATGCCAAGGGGTTGTGGGCAGAGCTTGTACACCAGAGGGACAGTTTTGCTGAGGAGAATGCGGGTGATAAGATTTTGCCATCTATCCACTATTTGCACAGACAGCTTGCCCCACTCTCCCTCTCCTTACAACACAGACACTTCACTAGGCCCTGGTTTGCAAATCTGTTTTATCACATAGATACTAGCACCATTAAAAGAAAATCTGCACTCCTTGTAACATAGAAATGCCACCCAGATCTGCAATGCAAACACTGTGGTTTTAACAAAAAATCCTTCTGCTAGTATACCATTTCCTCTGTTGCAGGTCTGATTCAAGTTACACCAGCAAAAGCAATCTTAAGATATATAAAAAATAATCTCCAGGCTAATCCAAGGACCCTGTCCTTGGCGTAGCTTCTGTTAGCACGCACTTACTGTGCTAAACTAGGGACATGATACAACTCTCCCTATTATAAACTCAGCTGTAACAATTTAAAGCAATAACAAATTTTGGCCTTTTCCAAATAGTAAGGGAAATAAACTAGACCAGTTAAGTATATCTTTATATTGCAATACTGCAGATCCACTAAGACTGCTTACTCGGCAGCGGAGGAGAATAGTTTACAACCTCTAAGTTTAGATGTCTACAGAAGTTGCTTATCCGGTCCAAGACAGATGCTTGGACTACCTCTGTAACTGCTGGAGAGAGAACAGCACTTCTAAAGGGTGATTTAATCCTACCTGAGAAGAGCCACTCACAAAAGCTGCCTTTTAGCTTAGGAAATTTAAGCTTTAAACTGAAGTTGTGTTCTTAGTTAACTATTTGGAACCAACCCACCACTACTCCATTTACCAGGCAATATGCTGGGGTTTTTTTCCTCCCAGTAAGAAAGCCATGCAAAGATCAGGCCTTTACATCAGCTCCAGCTGTGACAAGATGTGACTTGGCATCAAGCATGAGGTGACATCAGTTGTGTATTATCTTAATTTTATTCATTTTTTTCCAGTCATGAATGGTTTCAGCATAGTAACAGCACAGAGGAACCAACTATTTGCCCCAATCTCAGCACTGTTGATGGACACAGCTACACTGAGAAACTACACAGATGGGATTCTCTTTTCCATGCACAGTTACCTCAGGTCATGACCTCCGAGGAGTATGAATTCCTGTACTAACCTTAGACCAATACTGTTAATTTCTGCAGTGTGTCTGTGAGGTAAGACAGGAGGGTTGCATGGGGCACGCTTTAAAATCATTGCCACAAATGCCAATTCTAGTCCCTTAATTGATATTAAGGCAAGGGAGGAGCTTAATCCCAGTATCTGTCTGAGGTCCATTACAATAAAAGATGGGGGATTTGTTTTCAAAGGACATAATGCACAAGTGATTCTTGAAAGAGTTTCCTTATTTGTGTCCCTCTGGTTACCCACCTGAGTGGAGCAGAGAACAACCACTCCCCAGTACTGCTGCACCATATAGCAAATTAATTTCGGCTTTTAGGACTTTACCTGTACATGATTTGTGCTCTCTATTAACCGGTGATCTTAGCGACAATTCCTCTGAGCAATTTCTTTCCACGACAGTGTGGTTAACATGCATAAAGACATATTTGGAAGGAAAGGCCATGCAGCATATTGAGGTCTGATTTAGAATTATTACATTTTTAATCACAAACATTTGCTGGGATGATTGGGGGGAAAATTTATGGTGTAAAGTTCACATATATTTACCTTCCAACCTGCAATTGCTTTTTCAAATGAACAGCTCTTATTGTACTATATCAGCAAACTTTAACACATCCTTAAACTCTCAGTGAATTAGGGGTTCAACTTTTAATATGAATAATTTAGAGCAGAACTTCTGCGCTGTTGAACCATCAAGTATTATTTCCTTTTCATAGCACTGAACACCACAACATGAAGAAAAATATAAAAAAGGTAAGTAAAATGTTTAAATGAAGACATGGATTACAAAAATATAAACCATGCCCAATCTATCACCATAAAGATTTAAAAATACATAGAGTTATCTTAATTATCTTCCACCTCTGGCAGAAAGTTTCTCTCTCCAGGCAGTTTTCACTGGAAATAACAAGAGGAAAAAATATAAAATTCTTGCGTTCTGATCTTCAGCTTTCTAACTTCTTATGATCAGAGAGAGCCAGGAAACCAGCTGTTCATTACAAACAAACATTGCAGGTGAAATGAAATTCATTCACACACCATGTTCTACAAAGCAGCTACAATTACTTAGAGCACAATTAGGGATGCCATGATACACGACATTAAAAAGCCCTGCACACTTTAAAACATACCAGATCTTTGCCAAAGAAAAGAAAGAAAAGAAAAATAAAACAACCCAAAGAACAGAAACCCTCTCTACAGAACTCTCAGAAACAGAAAACTCACCAACACTCCTCATAACTGCTAAAAAAAACAAAAAACCAAAATAAAATTAGCAGATTGTTAGCAAATACTAAAAGCGGAAAACAAAACAAAGGATGTCTGTGGAAATAACTTATCTGAGTCATCTTTTCAACGAGGTGGGTACATAATGATTAAACTTGTAAGCAAAAAAACACAGATTGCCAGATGCCCATGTGTTGTTCTGGGGAAATGTTGTAGATGTACCAAGCACAGTTTTGTCAATGAAAGGAGAAAGAACTGAATGATATCTATGTAACAGTGAAACTGAGATGGATCTCAGGTCTACTATACCGGCTTTTATGATAACATAGAAGTACTTAAAAGGAAAGTTATTCTTCAAATGTTGAACCTGCAGTTTTCATGGACCCAGGCGGAACAATTCTGTAAAGCTTAGAGGAAAAGTACTGGATAGAAATTAAGCTCTCTAATCAGCTTAATTACTGGGTGAGGGGAAGAGTGTAAAAAAAAAATAAATAATAAAAAGACATGGGAACTTAGATATTGCACGAGTGAGGCCCACTTCAGTAGCTAAGCTGACAGAAGGAGGTTATTTCAGAAAGCAGTAGTGGTGTCAAAAGAACAGGAAGGATGAGCCTAGCATACCAGTATTGGCAGGTTTACAGCTTCCCCTAGTCCTATCCTAATGCACTCTGTAAGTCAGGAATAATTACACCAGGCATATTTTTTGCACCAATCTTTTTCTCAGTACACATCTGACTGATGTTCACAGGATGCTGCTATTCACTTCTCCACTGCCAAAATTAATTTTGCAGTTGGCAGAGCCTTGTTCCCACATCACTCCCTCCTCCCATCAGCTCGAAATCCTACAAATCCTCTCTTTGGAAGGGCATTATCAAGGTCTCCTCTTCCCTTGCTACAATGACTCCTTGTCCCGCTGCTCTCTTTGTTCCTTAAATTCTCCATACTGCAGCAAAAGTGATGCAGACCCAGACACCTTTATCTGTTCCTTGGGAGCTGGAGCAGGTGCCACGCAGGTCTCTCCCTTTAGCATATATGACCTCCCCAATTTCTGCCCCTGCCTCTACTACATATGATTGCACTTCCAGAGAGGTCACTAGACAGTTCCTGAAGACAGGACTGTGGAGGCCCAGTATCCTGCCCGTAGAGCAGAGCGAGGCCAGATTCAGAAGCCTAATCTGTGCACAAACCTTAAGGCAATGCAGAAAAGCCTCCAGCAATAGCCCCAGAACTAAACCCAAGTTTTCAACCAGGAATTTGCGTATCAGGCACAGCTGTTCTGTACTAAAGAGAGTTCAGCAACAAGACCTTGAAGGTATGAGAAGGGTGAAAGTCTCCTGAAAATAATGGGTTGAAAGTATGATGTAGTGCAGCTAAGGAGGCTCTAAAGACAGATTTTCTAATCCACAATTAGGCAGAACCCAAACCCAACATCTAAAATAGCTAAACTAAATGAACCAACAAGTATTCAGGAAAATGAAAGATTTCACTAAAAAGACTATTAGAAAGGGCCCATCAGTAAACAAACAAATATGGTAATATAAAAGGGAAACTGTTTTCCCTCTCCTTCTTCAGAAAAAACATGGAATAATCTTCACATTGTATAGTAGAACTATTGAATGAAGTGCAGCAAAAACATAGAATGGAGTGATTTTCCAAATCACTAAGCATGGACTAGGAGGAAAAGGCACAGTAACAGCTGACACATTTCTACTTACTGTTTCTTTGCCTCTTCAAATTTATGCAGCTTTTTCCGCAAGCCACCTGATTTAAAGCCTTGACAATGAGCTGCTGGTGCTCCTATGGTGACTATGTCGTAGTTCTGATCTGGAATGGACAGAAAGGACTTACAGATGAAAGCTTATCATCTCTAATGTGGACAAACAATCGTGGAAATTCAAAAACTACTCTGAAAGTAATTTTTGTAAAACTTTGTTCCAGTGTTTTGAAGGACAGGGAAAACTGAATTGTTTTATAGGCCCTGGAAATCCATCAAGTACTTTTGAGGTGAAAGAACCATACTTGAATGCAGGTCCTCTGTTTCTTAATCTAGAAGACTGTCAGTGAAAAAGAAGCCTTGAACATCGGTCTTTACACAAAACTTGCCATTACTGGAATCCCTCACGTGGATACATGGGACAACTGTGTGTCCATAGTTAGTGGGAATTACTGATAAAAGAATGGAAAACCTAGGTTATTCATGAAGAAGCAGGCTTGATGTGAACAAATTGGTGTGATTTTGCATAATTGTACATGATGGTTCCAGCAAAAAAGCGCACAAGCTTAACAACAAGCAACAGTCAGAATCTTTGCTATTTTGCTACAATTCAAATAACTGGAAGGGACATAGCAGCTTAACCCAATATATTCCCTAGTACAAAGGCTGACTTGTGTCACCTAGAGTACAGTCAACTCCAGAACTTAGTTTTGCCACCTGTAGAATAGTGATAATTATATTTACCCCTCTTCTTTTGCAAAGAGATTTGGAACTTGAGGATAGGAGGCGCTACAAAAATGCCAGGTAGCACTAGTACTGCAGAGAAGTAGTGTGTAGAAACTTGGCTATATAGAGGATATATGAGGATGGAAATCATAAAATGGAGAGAAAAGTAACAGAATAACGTGAAGAAAGAAAGAAACAAATACCTGATCCTCCATCATCCTGGACTCTCATTCTCTGTATATGTAAATTCGTAGGAACAAATTCCAATTTTTTATCAGCTTTCAAGCTACTGGCTTTAAATGAAGGACCTGAGAAATGCAGGAGAAAATTAAGTATAAAACCCCTCTGCTTATGCTAAAACATTCAAGGAGCTTTGTTCATCATTTGCTATGGGCTGAAAATAAAGCAGAGAAAAAGAAAAAAAATAAAAGATGTATCGTTCTGTTACTGTTCATAATTGTTCTCTACTTTCAAGGTAAAATAAGAGAATGAATAAGGCAGACAAATATTCCCAGATCATTAGCAAACTTGTAATAAATGTTAATAAGGAAATCTAATAATAGTATTTTTTAGTCAGTAAACTAAAACCCTCTGGGTTCCCAATTTCAGAGAAGTATTAACAATCACAGTTGAGAAATATCATGTTATTATGAAAAAGAAATCACCTTTATACTGGTGCAGGTCAGTTAGATTTTCCTGATAAGTTAAAATAATTGTTTGGTACTGAGTAACTATTTGTCGACGAAGGCTTTCCCAACAAGGAGACAGTTCTCCCAATTCTTCTAGTTCACAAACCCTGGGGGGTGGGGGTGGGGGGTGGAAGGAAAAAAGACAGGTGTTTAGGTCCATTGTCCACTTGACCAAGAACGAGTTTCACATTATATCAGCGTAGCACCATCCTCAGCTGACATTCTCAATTCACTCTGGCCTAAGTTACTCATCAGACTGGGAATGCTTCCAAACCTATGTCCCAAAGCTCAGCTGTTGAGCTCTGCTCCAAGGTGCATAGGTTCCTCACAGGCAGAATGCACTCTGTTCCTCTTAGGAGACTCAGGTGCCGGTCAAAACCAAAGCCTCCCACCTTTCTGCAGGAGCTCTCAAACTATATGGTGATCTGCACATGATGGGCACTGTCATCATGCCAGGTGACTTGGGATGATGAAGACCTTTTTAGGCCACTCAAATTAAATCAGAACTGTGACAGAGGTTAGGTGGAAGATTTAGCACCTAACTGACATTAGGTACAGGAAGTATCTGCGCTGGCCAGGTATCTACACAACAGTTTTCAAGGCCAGGCAGGGAAGGCCTAAGAAGCGTAAGCAGTAAAAAGGGTTTGTAGAGACAAAAGATGAGCCAACAAAACCTTCATCTGAGATTCAGGATTTTACGCACTTAAGTTTCACTGTAGGTGGAATAAAGGACAATTGGACACCCCCAGATATGAACAGGAAAAACTCTGGCATTCTTATTGCCCCCTGACTGCTAGGTTTTCAGTCACACATGGCAATCCTGTGTTACATACTGTTCCTCAACAGCGCTGCTGAGAAAATATTCAATGTGTTTCATGTCATGCTTGTATTACTGTCTTCTTGAATTAAGATATTATTTGGAATAAAGGTAGAAGGAGAAAAGTAAACAAGTCAACACCAGACACAATTCAACAGCACATTACCCCAGAAAAGGTAGAACAATCAGCTGTCAAAAGGATCCATCAGTTCTTTTTGCAGTTCTCTCAATATCCCTAATCCATAGTTTTAATCAATTGTCTTTATATAATTTAAGACAGCATTTAACAGAACAATTTCTACTCCACAGTATTTAGGATATTATCAAAAGGAAGCAAATTTTCAAGAAAAACATCAGATTGATTTGCCAATAGGCAACAGTTTAAACTATATTTATCAGTGACTTTGAAAACTACACTTCCAGCTTCACCTTGTAAACTGCTTCTGCATAAGATGCTATTATGACTACCTTGTCAAACTCCCTGCTCAAAACTAGCCATGCATCTGAGCCCACGTCTTCCTGATGTAAATTCACAGCTTAGCACTTCAAGTTTACGTTTTTGTCCCATAGGGCTAAGACAGCTGGGGATGTGCACACCATAAATAATTAGGTAGTCAAAATATCCCCCCCCAGTTAGATGTTTCCTTTCAAAGAGCTCTGGCCCTGAATAGCTTTATGTAAGAGAAAGCAGTTGTGATTATCCAAGGACGTTTTAAAAGTCACCAGGATGTTAAGACAGAAGCAGCTGTGCTTGTGTAGCTGTCCAGCATTCCTCTGGGCTGCAGCACAGAGAATGGAGAAAAAAAATGAGCTTGGCCAAATCTGAGAGATCCTATGAATACAAAGTGTGATCATGCCTATCATTGAGGGTCACCTCAACTGAACAGAGAGAACCGAGTTTCTCTTGCTAATTACACAAAAGTCGTATTTACCTTTGAGCCACACAATTCAGAGCATACAAAGTTGGATTAGCAATCACCTGGGCTGCTATTAACCCCTAACAGCATACAATATGTATCCATCGATCTATATATGATTTTAGCAAGAGCCTCTGAACAGTCACATTTCATGGCTACCACCTGAAGAAACTTCACTGTGCACAGTCTTACAGAAAGCCACATCTTTTTTCCCCATTCACCCTAAATGCTCCTCTTATTACCTTCAAGTCCTTAAACTACATCCATCACAGATGGCACCTTATGGGTAAGCTTGCCAACTCTTTACATTATTATGGCTGTACCTCATAATGAATTGGTGCTTTTAAATGTACTGTGAGGAAAGCTGCAGAGAAACAAAGATATAAAATAAACAATGAATAACCCATGTCTAAATGAGTAATGGCATATCCCAAGCCCCCTCCATCAAGGTTGTAGCAGGACAGCTAGGCAAGATACAACATTCACTCTCTAGAATCTAAGATCTGACTACTCTTACTAAGTCCACGTCACTAAAATCCAAAACTCAACAGCAGGAAAAAAACCCAAACCAACCAACAACCCCCAAAACCCAACCAATGTGACCCATGTGGACTTCGGAAACTCAGTCACATCATGCATTAGTTTTTCCATACATTACAAAAAGTCACTGACATCTTCCAGTGTGAATTTATCATTTCTGCAAAATATGAAAATACTTGAAAGCACCGTAGACTACTTCTGCCTGCTCATATGGATTAACACATGATTTTCTTTCACAATATCCCAACGGAATTGAAATGTATTAATATAGGATAATGAGAGCACTAGACAGTTTTACTTTTAATTAAGGTCAGGCTTACTTAGGTCTCTAGGAGTGAGTTCAAACACAGCCAAAATAAAAACCCAATACTCAAAAATACAGCTAAAATTCTTTTACCATCCCCATCTTGCTTTTATAAAGAATACACAAACCACTATGCAAACCACAGCCTACAAATGTAGGGAAGTAAAACTCATAAATGAGTATGTTGCCTGGAAGAAAGTTAACTGCTTCAAAAAGAAGCAAATTCAGAATAAACCCACAAAATGCAAGAGATTTCCTTCTCCCTCCCACCTCCTAAAATGAGAAAAAGTCATTACTGTCCTACAATGTCTTATTTTACTTGCTTTTATTCTGTTTTTTTTCCATTCAGAACTACTCTTCTGACTCTCAAAGCCATCTCTTAACTCACTGAGTGAAGCCAGTGCTCCTGTCATCTATCTTTGCTTTGCTTTCATAGCACAGAAGTCAACTGACTTTCTCAAAGTTCACTTTAAAAGTGATTCAGATTTTTCTTTTCTGTCTGCTACCCTAATTACTCATTCCACTCATCTGGTTTCTATGTTGTCTCTGTTCCTTTCTCAAAGTTCTCAGCAGCTGGAGTTATTACTCTTTCATTTATGCTGTCTCATCTATCCAGACTTCCCCCCACCTATGAAACATTGAGATATGTTTTATTTTTAATTCAACTTCATTTGTGTCTTTATATTAAAATAAACCATGTTTAAAAAAAAGTGTAATGAAGTATATAGATGATGATATATATAAAAAGATAATGTATTCTAATGTGCTGGTCCTAATACAGTCACACAACTACAGAATAATATATTCTGTGGCCTTATCAATACTTTTGTGAGAGGAACAGATAACCCCTAAGTGCAGCTAACTGCAGTCTGATCCTAAGTGTTCACTATGCCAACAATTCTCTCCCATCAGTACCTCTGTATGTTCACATTACCATATGCTGAAGGCCAAACACTATACTCTGACATGAAATTCTTATGCACTGTAACTGTACAGTCAGAAACTTGCTTCTTTTACTATTTTTTTCTTCAGTGCCTCTGTGCATTAACACATATATATTCCTTGGTAACTAAGTAACAGCCATATCACTGCTGTATTACTACTGCACATGTAAACCGGCATGAACCCACCTTGCTGCATCTTCTTCTAGAAGAAGCTTCACAAATTGCCTGGGGATGTGCAGCGACAGGATGCTCTCAGCCATCTGCTCCAAGATTCTCAAATGATTTCCATCAGTGGTTGGGAAGCGATACATTCGGCAAATGGCACCACCAAACACTAAAGAATTAAAATCTTGTTATTTAAGCATAGGGTTTGAGTTAAAAGCATACAAAGGCTCTCCTTTTTAAAGTAAATGGCTTTGATTGACTAACGTGCTGTAACACACTGCTGTAAAGTTCTGGTTTAACCAGGCATCAGTCTAGCTTTTCCAAGCATGGTTGTTCTGCAAGGACCATTCTTCCAGTGTTTGCAGGAAAAGCCTCCAAATGATTTAAAACACTGGTAAGGAAATGAAATATATATTCAACTTCTGAAATATTTTTTTTTAATGTACTGTGCATTTTCCTCTCATACAATCATTTGCTGGAAAACTAACCTTTCTTCAAGAATTTTTTTTAAAACCAACCGCTTTCCTCTGTCTCTCCCCTCACCCCCCTGAAGATTGCTTAGGAATAGACTAGCAAATTGCATGGAAAATTTTATACTACAGTGAACTTTTTGACAAAAATTTGCTTCTGCTGTTTTTACTATACAAAATAGTGCAAATGATAAAATAATTTATTCTTGTATGACCCTCAAAGGGCTGCTCAATCAGCAGCCTGTTCCTATTCAAATGAAACATCTGCTTAAATGCCCTGGGGCCACAGGCAGACAGCATGAGATTAGCTTTTATTGATACCTAAAGCTTACTTGTTACAGCCTACAGCAGCTTACCAGATTTCAGTAGTGCATCTTTCCGTAATGAAGCATATTTGGATCTGATTCCTAAAGATTCTGTTAAACTTTCATCAACTGGCAACACAGTCTAAACAAAAACAAAACCCACAAATAGTAAAGAATAAAACCTCAGTGCCAGGGCAATATGCAGTGATGACCCTATTACACAGACTTGAAAGGAATACTCAGCACATCATTAAATATTTGAAATATGTTTATTGTGGACAAAAAATACTGCAGGCTGAAATAATAAATCCACGTAAAACCTCCAATCTAAGCACTCTTATTTACTTCTACTACACAATACAAAATGCAGTAAAAATTGTCATCCAACCCTTCAACTACTCTATGTTAGCACAACTCCAGAGTCCTTAAAGGTATTGCATCAATATGGGGCAGCTACAGGTGTGGCTGGATACAAAGTGATACTAATCCACACTGTGACTGTGATACACAGATACCAGTGCAATTATCACCAGGATATTCAGAACACAAGGTTTACAGAATTAAACATATCTCTAGGCTGAGAAAGCACTATAAATATCTGCTCTTAGACAAATATTTGGGGATCAGAAAAAAAAATAATAATCCAGTGTTCAAGTAACCCATTCAGTTTTATTAAAATCTTCCAAGTTGCCTGTGAAAATTCTGAAAATTCCCTGAGCATCCCCCTTACAGCTTTGCTTAATGCCACCTTTCAAATCTCAATGTGAACTGGAAAACCACATCTTTGTGAAACTGGTTATCAATGCACCAAGTGCACCAACGTACAGTACCACAAGCCTATTCTGATGAAGGGCATGAACACTTGAAGCTAAAGCTTAATCACTGTAAACTAAAATTTTCCCCACAACTTTTAACCCCAAACATGAGCACCAGGAGCTCTGCAAAATAGAAAACTGCTTCATCATCATTAGGCTGCTCTTTACAGTATTTTGAAATTGTAAAGCACTACTAAATATCTAGATGGACAGGAAAGTTGACAGCAGATGTCAACCTAGCTCATTTCAATGCTGGCAATAAAACTGCATTTTTCTGAATTTGACAGAATGCTCATACTCACCCTTCCATTAATTGTATCAGGTGACCTTGTCACTGGAGGCCTTTGGTCAGTTTTTTCCTCCATTTGCCATCCAATAACTGTAATGTTACCTACACGGTCACTTTCAGCCGACCTGCAACAAACACTCTGCGTTGAGATTTTTTTGGAGGTGGACCTGTTTATCAACAAGGGAACACTTATAAAAGGCTATTAATCTTCAAACTTAATGAACACTTAAAATAGGAAGCTTTTCAACTTCATTTTACGTATTTTTATAATGCATTATTCCAACAGGAAAATGCTCTCATCATTCTGCAGGGATGCTGTACAGACCTCCTAACTCAAGACAAACTAAAACCATGCATGTGTTTCAATACTTCTGTAAAGCCAGAAAGAGTTCAGATTTTACAATTAGCCTGTTGTAGGCAAAAGCAGCTTAAATTGTGAACATTAACATGGAGCAGATAATTGGATGTACATGCACACGTGTGTGTGTGTGTGCCTGTGCATGTGAATGTCTGAAACGGAACTTTCAAACTCTTTATCAGAAGCCTGCTACCTGCTGGCTGCAACTGGTACAGTTGCAACCGGTAAATTTTGATAATACGTGGACTAAACAGAAGTAGCACATCCCAAATCTTCCACTTAATAAAGAAGTCAGTCAAGGCCACCAGTTAGGAGGCTGATCACATCTTGTGCTTCTGCAGATAGACTATTTAGATTAGGAAAACTGTGGGCCTGACATTCCAGAAAGAAAAGCTGATGCTAAAAAGAAGGATCCTGAAAAGAAGTGGTCTAGGGAAGAAGAAGGTGAAGATTCTCAATGGAGGAAAGATCCTCGAGGTGGAGGAAGATCCTGGAGATCAGGGAGTTGTGTGGAAACAAATGCCAGGGACCGCCAGGGACCCAGCCAGTAACCGCTGAGACAGGTCACCAACAGCTGGGCAGCTGCACAGCACAAACTGATACCACTTTCTGTCCCACCTTCCCAGACCAGCAGCCACCTCCCTGCTGGGGAGAGAGGCTGACACTGTGTGAACACATGACTGAGAGGGGGAAGTGAGGGACTGAGTCAGAGAATCAAGTGGCGTAAAAGCTCTAATCTTGCTGGGTTTTAAATACACAACAGTAATCCACCATGGCTGTCATTTATTCTGTCTCACCCATGACACAGTAATTCCGGCAGAGACTTTATGTTAGTATTTTAAGACAGATTCTAAATGGTATTTTAAGATTGTTGTTTACATGTAAAAAATGCTTGGACAACTAAGACAAAAAAGGCTACAGAACAAACAATACTGTGGAGGCAAAAGAAATAAGCACACAAGATGACTACAAGAAAAGGTTTAAGTATTCAAATCATGCAGCTTGTTTACAGACACCGCTCAGCATCCAGCTTATACATCCGAGGGGTAATGTGACAATGAGAAGACATGCATGTATTCACACACTTTCATAATCAGAATATACTTGGTATCAACACAAGAGAGTTTAATAACGTCCATTTTCAACTTAGTCATGAAAGAATAAACCTAACAGAATAACCATGTCTAACAGACAACCATGAAACTCCTGCTGCCACACTCCTGCCCTTTTTCATCTCCCTCAAAGCACCCTCATCTTCACAGTCTGATAAATTAGACTATTTTACCCACCATCAACGTCATACTTCTGGTGCCTTTTCTGACTCATTTCGCTCATCTGCTTGTCCCTGTTAAATCATGTCAATTTTTTCTTTACAACACATTGTGGAAAAGCCAAAAACCTTACCCGTCTCTTCTCTTAGCATGACAAGCTTTGCCCATGTTTTATTAGTTGTGTCTGGGCTAAGAAATTTCTGCAAGTTTATCACAGTCACTGTTTCTAGTGCTGATTATGCGGATACTACCAACATCACCTTCCTCAGTCTCTCTGATTATGCTTCCCCCCTTCAAGTGACTTCCCCTTGCCTTCTCTGACAGGGATGCCTGTCCTACTTTCAACACAATACTACTACAGTGTGCATTTACACATCAGAGCTCTCCTTCCTTAATCTCACTTTGCTTTCTTCATTCTTCCTCAACCCACTACTTAACTCCATCCCACGCTGGCTTTCAAGAGTGTGGTTTGATTCCTATGATTAGAACTACTACCTTAAGGATTGGTATTAGACTCACACCCTCTTTCATTCCCTCCTGGATCATGTTCCTTCCACAAAAGTTCCCAATATGAATTAAACTAGAAAATTACAACAATCAATGTCGCTGTAATGCGACTCCTCCTATTCCTCGTGCATTATATTGATAAATACACTATTTAGCAACAAATACACAATTTAGCAACAGGTAGGTGTTGAAACAGTAAATAGGGCCTAGATTTATCTAAATCAAGGTATTCCAAACAGGTAAGATAACCCCTTGTTTCAGTGGGTTTCATTCTCCCCATCACAGCCTCTTTATACATCAGCATGGTTAAAAATACTTTATTTTGCCACTCTCCACAGACACATACACTGAGGAGATAGGTTGAAATGCACAAAAATGGAATTGGTCTTGACAATACTTTCCTGACTTGTAGAACTAGAACCAATGTGTAATATTATTCACCGTGTTGGAAAGGTCTTGTTCACATGTTTTAATTACCATGCAACATAAAATAGTTTTTCCTTAATAGAGGCCTGGAACTAAAAAACCAACCAACCAACCAAAAGGTTTTCATCACATTTCACAGACAGTTTTCATCGCATCTTAAGCATGCTTTCAAGAATTAAGCATTAATTCCTAAATGGAGGAGAATATTACAAACCTTAGTGTTAAGTGCAACCTGTGATTCTTCTCCTGAAGAAGTTCTTTTACAGTGAACATCCCAGAACCCAACAAATACATCTGAAAGAATACGAGTACCAGAATTGTAATTATTTACTTTTACAACGAACAAAGGCTTTGTCCACAGCACTAAAGCCCAAAATACAATTACTATGCACAAAAGTCTGAGAAGAAAAATATAATTATATATGCCCATACGTAACTAATTAAAATGCTTTAAAATTTAATAAATCTGGTAATTTATCAAAAATCCTTTTCCTGCTGCAGGACAATAAGCATTTTCCTTTCTCTAGGATTTGAGTGGAGGCACCTCAAGATATACAGGCTTAGGCCCAGCAATACAGGAACACTGAAAGCAATGACTGAACAGGGCTCAGACTAAGTCAACAGTTCATAGTCCCTCCCTGACCCAAACTTGGCTCGTCCTGACAAACTTACCTCCTCTGGAGGCATTCCTTTTCCCCCAGAGCCTCCCCATGAAGCACTGTATGGAGATGGACAGCTCTGCTGCCCCCGAGGAAGCCATGGAAAAGCGACATGTGGGGCCTGAAACCATATTTTGGGCAACAGTCTGAGAATAAATGGCCTGAGCTGCCCACAGATCCAACTAGTTACATGGGAGGGCTGGCACTTGAACTTTTCCAGTAAGGGAACAAATGCTACCCCTGAACAAAATCACTAAGGTATCAGGGCAGGGTAATTTCTGGGATTTAGCAGTCCTGTCCAAAAGGACTGTTTCATTATGGGCCCAACAGACCCAATATTTTGGCACAGGTTAGAGGCCTCAGTTAGGGGTGTTGAATCCTATTCATTGTCTAGTTCAGTAAAGAGGTCCACAATGTAAGAGAACAAGTGACAGAACCTCTTAATTTAAATCAGTGGTTCCCAAACTTGCTGCAGACAAGCTTTATTTGCGAAAACTGGCAATGCTCCTCACTCTGCCAAGTCCATCTCATGGCATTTGCCCTCCTTCCCTTACCCATCTTGCTTTCTCTAGGATCAATGCCGCTACCCTTTTGCTTTCTTCCACAGAAGTTACTAGTTTTATCTCCTTGCCTCTCATTTCCTTGCTCCACACTGACTGGACAGGCAACAGAATAAAGAAAACTTACTGTTCCCTGAGATCTATCTTTGACGTCATACACAGAGAGTTTGATTTGTGTCATTTGATTGATAAGAGAGTCTTGGAAAAAGGCAATGCTGCTTAGAAAGATAGGATTACTTGTTCCCTGTAATCACAAACAAAAAGGGAAAAATTAATGCAAGTTGGTATTTGTTAGGAAGAAATGCTTCCTGTGTTAGCTTCAATTTTATATCTAATCCAGGAGTACCTCACCACTTACCTCAATAATCTCTGTCTGTGCATGCTTCGTCCAGAATGCCTGAGGTGGTGTAGTTACACTCACTGCTACAAAACTATTTGGTTTTCGATCTAGCGATGGAGTTAGCAGCTCACTGCAAGCTTTAGGTATGCAATAGATAAATAAATTTAGATTCAGGATCTTTTTTATGTTGCTGTAAGACTCTACATTTTTACAAAAGCATATTATATACCCACAGAAAGCAAGCCATGAAGGGCCGAATGTTCATTCTATCGCCACACTATAGAGGCAGACATCACTCCCCTTTGTGCATGCAAACAGTAAACATGCAACCAGATCAGTTTGGATCCAAGCTGTAGAGCTGTAATTTAAACATGTTCTCTTTTAACACCTGCCTATCCACCCCCCTAGCACAGCTCATTAAAAGAGCATACATGCATAGGTTTTCCTCTGGGAATCTCATGAGCGTGGCTGCATTTGATTTGAAGTCACGCTCCATTAAGCCCATTACCAAATGGCATTTTGCCATGGAGAACCAATAGAAGTGCTTGAATGTTGATCAAGCAGCACTACTATGAGGAGAACTAGCTTGTAATTGTAAAAGGACAGTAGTTTATTTCCTCTAAAATGTTACTGTGAGTTTAACTGCTGGGAAGGGACTATGGTGAGTAGGAAACAACTATAAAAAATTTCAGTGAATGACTCTACACATTTACACTAAACTTCAGAGCCAAATTCTATTTAGCTAGATACAGATAACTACAGTGTGCTCCACCTCTGCTTCAGCTAGATGCAGAAAGTTAATTCTGAAATTCACCTGGGCAAGCAAAATGTTCAAATGTACACTAAACAGCTTTGCAGTTCTAGATATTTTTAATTTATCTGAAAACATATAAAGTAACTTATTCAGCTCTAAGGAGTGTTTAAGATCATTATTCATAACAAAATTACATACATCTGAGAAAATTTTCTAATTTTTCATTTTAAACATACTGTTAAAGAACATAACCTTCCAAACATTAGTCCACTATTAAGCCAAGAAAACCATGCTGCAGTTAAAACTGTGAACTGAATTTTCATTAAGAAAATATTTTTCACTTATTCTTCAAGTGAGGTCACAGGCTTCTTGTCCAAATTTAACTATCCCAGAAATTAGGTCGCCTCCATTTCACATTATCACTTGACAGCAAAGATCACAGGAAAGAAGGTATGTGTAATAGCTGGTAACTCTTAGAAAATATTCTGTCCTAAAATGGTGTTTTCAGCAAATCTTCAGTTTGTTTGAAGACCTGAACTGCTGATATAGTGAGACTGAAGACAGTTTCACTGTATCTTCACATAAACAAAATAAACATTTAAAAATAACATTCACATAATAAACATTTAAAATTTTACAGGACAGATGTTTTAATTACAGACTTTTAAAAACATCACAAAATCAAACTACTGGCTGCTTATCAAAAGATACTGTACAGGCAGCAAGAAAACTGTACCACATCTCTGTAAAAATCAAAGCAAAGTTTCAATCCTTACGATATGAAAGGCACTTCAAAATCAACAATTAAAAAACCGCACACAAACTCAGTAGCATTTATCATCAAAATTAGCATGAAAATCACTAAGCCTACCTAAGCTAAACTCTAAAATCGGCTCATCTGGATCCTGAATGTTTCCTGTAAATCAGAAGAATTAACACAAGATTAGCCAAACATTGCTGTCATGTGAAACCCTTCCTGAAGTTGCAGTCATACAGAGAAAGAAATTAAATTTACAGAAAAAAATTAGTATATTTAATTCAATAAGCCATGACTGGTATTTAAAATATTTATTAGCTAATCTTTGGTACCTAAAAATTATTTGAAAAACCTAAGATGATCTCATTTTATAAAACATGTTAAAATATGTAAAACTATGCAAGGTTATATGGAATATGGGAATATAAAATGTGCAATCTCAGTAGAAAACAACAGGATTAAAGCCGCTTAGTGTCTGAGCCACTATGAACTCCAAATTATTAAACTGGATGCATCTCATCTATGATCAGTAAATAGGGAGAAGTTTGAAAGTACCTGTCTCTCTCGCTAATCAAAGAAAGCCTCTGGGGGTTACATTCCTAATTTACTCACCATAAAAGATGAGGGAGATAATTCTCAGCTCCCGAAACTCTCTTGAAAATTTTATACAATGTCAAACAAGGAGGTTGCCAAGATTCTTTCTAGACCTTGACATTCTTTTGTTTTTTTTCCTCCCCTTGCTGCTTATTTTTGAATGATAAATAGAACTGTACAACATCTAGTTTCTTTTTTTTCTTCCCTCTCCAATTTTAATTTTTTGTCTATTTTAAAAATGGTAAGTTTAAGATTTTTTAATTTTTTAGTATAATTCTTTTATCTCATTCCCTCCAGATAACTAGACACATGTAAATCTTCTAGCAATTAAAAGAAAAAAACAACATTAGTACGAGGTAGATTCTGAAAGGACCAACAGAGCAATAGTTGACATGAAGGTACTTACCTGCTAGAGAAAGGCCTAGCATGTCAGAGGTGACATCAATGGTGGAGGCCCGTTGCACAGTGCGGGATTTTGCACCATGGCGGGGACTGTGTTCTCTTGCTGTCATTTTGTCATGAAGAACCCTTCTTTTCTTGCTGCTTGGCTTTACTGATGTTTGTCTTACAGAGTAGCAGAGTGCAGCAGGTTGTCTCCAATTGCTATTCCTCTAACACTACCACGCTAAGCAAGAAAGAGAGCAAAAACATACACCAAAATTTTAAGCCACTGTCAGCTACTGTTCTTTTTAACAGCAGTAAACCTACTGCCATAAAATTGCCTCAGGTAATTAAAATAAAATGCTCAAGTTAGATCCAATGCACAGTAACTCAATTTGCATGAACCGTACATCTGTAGCATTTTACTGCAAATTGTTGAAGACTGTAGCACATGCAAGAAAGGCTCTTCTGTCAGAGAATGGGGGTTGAGACTCGTTAACAGACCAGCTGCTCTTCTCCTTTGTCTAAGTTATTAAACCATCCTTAATGAAGTTTCCTGGTTTTCATAATCCCTGGGGAGCACAAGTAAATTCATCAGATGGGGTCTCTGCAGAGGTAGGACAAGGGATAAGGACAAAGGGACAACAGGGTCAGCAGAATGCAGAACAAAAGGGCAGGAAATGTTGTTAGTGTCAGCACACTGTGTCATTCCAGGCTCTACTGCTATGAGAAAGGGATATTGAAAACTATAAATAAAACCTACTAGGCCAGAGTGAGGCTGAAATTCTGGGATGGTGATGGAAAGAAAAAGCAAAATGGGATCCCTGCTGATGGGGCACATGGCGGCGTCTGTGCTTTTCTTTCCTTCACCCTACACTTTATCGGACTACAGATATCCATGACAGTTCTTCCCCTCACATTGCCTACAAAGTGAGATGTTACAGTAGGAAAGAAACATACAGTCTATAGAAAATTGGGTTCTGTTGTTAAATGTGGTGCTTTTGGTTTGGCTGATAAATTTGAATGTTCCTTCCGTCAGCCACATTAGCACTGCAGTAATGGAACTTTTGTATTCATTTCATGCTATTATGACAAACTCCATTCATTTAGGAAGTGAGATTAGGAGTAAGATCTGATAAACCTGAAAGGTAGTAATACAGTGACTAACACCTTCACAGCAGCCCCTCATTCATTCTACAAAACATTTGAACCATGCTGCATAATGGGAGCATATTTTTTTTCCTCTTAGGCCGACAGACCTAACAATGGGCAAGAGGCATTCTAATTAAATAAAGCACCTAGCTTTTACTTGTGTTTTAAATAGGCATTTTAAAACTGTCTCAAGGCCTCCAAAGGAACATTCAACTTGCCTAACTTAAGTCTCTGAATTTAACTAGTCAGCATCTCCCTCTGGAGGATTTCACTGGTTCATGTGCGATCTAAAATTCACATCCAAGTTAAGCATTTAAGACAACTGAATTGAACACAACCGTGGCCACCTACCTAAGCTTAGGAATGAGATTTAAAAATGGGGAGCTCATTATAGGGAGGCAGGAATTTGGGCTGTACCCACCAGATGGGGCACACTGTTGCCACTCAGAACTAATAATTTGCCTTAGTGATTCAACTCAGGTTTATACAATATAATGTCATAAGCCAATTCCAAATAGGAAAAAAGGGAATTCTTGAGTGGAAGAAGCAGAAATTGAGAGCTCTGAACATCCCATTCCCAAAAGCTTCAAAACTCAGCGACAGCATACAAAACAACACCCTGCCTATAAATATAATTTATGATAGTCAAAATTTAAAGCAGGCAGTTTTCCAATTCATATGGAATCACAGAATAGTTGAGGTTGGAAGGAATCTCTGGAGTTCATTTAATCCAACCCCCCTGCTCAAAAGCAGGGTCACCTACAGCAAGTTGCTCAGGACTGTGTCCAGTTGGTTTTGGACAAGAATGGACCTCTCTGGCCATAACCTCTCTGGCCAACCTAGTTATTCCAATGCTTGATCACTCACAGTAAAAAAGTTTTTTTGTTTTTTTTTCTTCTTCCTTTTTGTTTTTTAATGTTTCAGTGGTTAAGTGTCTAGTGAACCACCAGTCCTTCTTAAATAGCACTGAAAGTCCTAAGATTTGGTCAAATAAAACTTCCATCAAAATTCTTTGCCAGTTTCCAAGTCTTTCCATTCTCCTATTTTTTCTTCCCTTCTTTCAGCAATAGGTTTTCCTTGGTTTGTTCTTTATGTAATGTGACATTTAATGGTTTGTAAATCCATTAAACCTAACTGCCTAATGAAACAGAATACCTACAAAATATGCTTGTAGAGATTTAGACAGGATGCCATAGGCCCTTCCCACAAATCCTACAAATACCTTTTTAGAGAATAACTAACAAATTCACATAGGTACAGGTCAGACAGCAGTTAGGTTAAAGAGTCCAGCTGTTTTTCAGCTAAAATCTCTGTACTTGCTGACATCCTTAAAAAGAGTCAATCCTTGAGAAATTAAAACAGGGTCAGGTCTTTTCTTTGTTTTGAAACTATTTCTACTTAAGATATTACTGAGTGTAATAATTTTCCAAGGTGCTCTAAGTTCTCAACTCTTCAACTAAATTGCAATATTAGTTTCTCACCTAATGATACATTTTTAATTTACTTACACTGATCATACTTACAGAGGGTTCTCTTCCTCATGTGTGGACGGATTTGGCATATCATAACATCAGTTAAGTCCACATCTAAAAAATTAACAAAATAATCAGCATGAATAATCAATCTTTTTATACAGCATAAATCACAACCAATGTGCAGGTACCATTCTGAGATTAACTGTAAATTTAACATCTAATTACTAGCTCTCACATTAAAGTTTACTGAAAATAGAAAAAGAGCATGATCCTCTGTTGGACCTCACCCAGCACTAGTCATAGCAATAGCTGGGCAGAGCAGGAGCACAAAAAAATAAGCTTATGCTGAAAAGGACTGACTTCAGGTCAGCATTTGGTGAGTGGGTAGGATGGCTGTAAGAAACATACGTTAACATGTTTACTGAAAGGCTTGATGCTATCAAGAAAAAGGAATGTATATGATATGTTGAGTATGAAACAGCATTTGTTACTACACTTGCTCTTCTATAGTTAAACTTTCAAAATTTTGCTGTTTGGAAGAATTATAACCACCACTGTCAGGAGAAAAGATTCTGTGTCAAAACACAGAATTGCAAATGATCAGGATGTAGGACTGGGTGAAATTACTATGCGAGATGGGCTTCTATGAACAGCTAGCAATAAGCATACAGGAACAGTGAATTATTTTAAATCTACTACAGGTTAACTGAAGGTTTGTATTTGTTAGTGGTACCATCTCATTCAAGTAAATTCACATTAATGGGATATACCTTTTAAGACCGCCCATGTACGCCATACTACAATAAAAGGGATGGAAAAGTCCAGTCTGAGCTTTTTCACTTAATTGCCAGCCCTACCAATTACCCAAGACTGCTTAAGAACATAGGTATGAGCTCTTATCACTTATGGAAAGGGTTTTATCTCACCTAAACTGCATGGGAGGCAGGTATCTGATCTCAACTCACTGCCCAGGTTCTCTATATAATCAATGGTGAGACACAGGCAGTTCCAGAGAATGAGTCACCATTTTCCAAGGTAGGTGGGATGAATCACCCTAGGAAGATAACCCCCTCCCCCCTCTCATTATAGAAAGAATTTAGATGACTAGCTTAGGCCTGATGCTGCAGCTGGGCAAACTGGATCCCTCCCACAGCTGTGCTAGCTCAGGCAGGGATGACTTCACTGTATTCACTGCATTGCCTGACATACCCAAATGACAGGTGCTGTGATCACTCTCTTGAATTACAACTGTTTCAATAATTACAGCTTTATGACCAAGTTTTTGATAAAAATCAATGAAGGTAGGATTCCTACCAAATTAGAAGTAGTATTAACACAGCAGATAGTTTCCTTAGATGGTACCAAAGGCTGGTACCACTCCTGCAGCCAGCAATCCCAAGGGCTGGTGTAATTCATGTCCAGGCAAACCCTATCCTGAAGGTGGCATGATGCATCTACACATAGCCTTTGGCTTTGTCCTTACCAATACTGCAGACAGTGGATGTTGGCAATATGTGCAGCTTTTGCACTTCATGAAGTTTTGCTGCAATGCCAGTTTTCATCTGTGACTTCAACAGAAGTATGAAAAGCTGTTGTTGACCCCCAATACCAGTAATGGTCATTTCCACTGTTCAGAAAAGGCTTCTGAACAAGCCTCCCCTCTGTTATGTGAATATTTATTTGGTGCTCTGTTAGCACCAAAGCACATGACCAGAAGAAAAGATCTTCATCAGATGCCACTTCTGGCCTGCTACCTTCAGTCCTGGCAGTTGGCTGTGGGAAGCAAATGCCACTCTGCTGAGTTGCATGGCCTCACATCTGTGGGCTTGAAACTTTTGGACGTTTGGTCTCTTACTGCCTGCAAGATCTCAAGCAAAAATGATGATCACCTCAGCCCCAAAACAATCCCTTGGTGATTAGCTTGTACAACAACAAGCAAATATTCTCCTTATCTCCACAACTGTTTTGGCAAAGTGCTTTGGTCTGTTGCTTTCTTGCAAAAAAACCCCAAAAAACAAAAAACAAACTCCTACCAAACTACCCCTTGAAACAAATGTGTCAGGTGAGATCAAACCTTTCACCCTAATAACTACTTTTTTGACACTCATTACACAACTGTAAGAAACAGGATTTTCCAATTCATACACCAATATGCAGGAGAAAGAGGCTACTCCATTTATAGACTAAATCAAAATCTACTTTGAGACTATACTTTTCTACAGCCATAGTGCTCTGGGCTTATGGCATTTGATCAGGTAAAGAGACATGTCAAAGCAGAAAATGTAACAGCAGTGGAAGGCTAAATGTTACTGAAACATCTATATGAAGAGAATAATAGAGAAAGGGAGAATGTGACAGCTTCTTTAATGCTTTAAAAAAAATTGGGATGCAATCCTACTAAAAGTTTACCATCATCTCCAAGAGGCAGTGGAAAGGTAGTTGTGGGGTACTTAGAACAATCCATTTTGAAACGTCAAGAGGGATCCTTCAGCCAACTGCATTCTTCAGATAACATCTTAGTAAAAAGTTTCTCTGATTGAAAATTTTTTAGCAATACACAAAAAAGTAGAAATTAATACTGCCTAAAACAGTAAGTATTTTGGATCTGCCACATGGCCAGGTTCCCAACTAACATCCTATTAACTGTATCATTATGGACAAAATAAGGGAAAGGATGAAATGCCAGACTATGCTAAGTTATGACTATGTTGCCTTCCATGTAAGAGCACCATCTCTAGCATAACTAGCATACAGGGTTGTGTGGTTTTTTTTAATTTATTTACTTTTTAGTTCCAACCATGAAAAACCTTGGTAGTGAAACAAGATTTGCTCAAGATTTGGCTCCAGGATTTGGCTCCAGACCAATCTTCCAGCAATTCCAGCATCCCATCTCCAACAGCTATTTCAAACAACATGCAAGAAACTTTAACTAAGCATGCTTCAGGGTCCAAGGTGAAGGTCTGGATTAACCCTATCACTCATGGCTGCAGAGGCAGCCCAAGAGCAGAGCATCAGCTCAAAGGACAGAAGCTCCCAGCAAAAGCCTGCTAAGACTATCACTGATTAAGAGCTTTTTCTTTTTACAGTTTCACAAGCACTTCACTCTTCTGTCTCATTTAATGAGAGACTGAATGTCCTGAATCTCACACAGAGCACAACAGGAAAAGTCAGAGCCGTGAGCTTGACACCTTGAGCCAGATTCTTCCTTCCAGCCAAACTCATGCGGGCGGCAACACAGACTATGCCTACTGCAAATCCACAGGTTGACAACAGGGTTTCACTCCACTCACTCCATATCAAGGACATCCCCCTTACCATGCCCCTTGGGAAGGCAAAAGAAAGCAAGTGCTGCCAGCATCCAATATGGACTTTTGCCTCCCACCAAAATTACTTTCCCACCAAAAACGTACTCAGCAGGTTCTAGTCTGCCAGCTCCACAAAGAAGTTTTATTTCCCCCCTCTCAGTCTACTCCTTAAGTCTAGGTTTCCCTCTCAAGCTGGTTCAATGTCCCCCTCTCCCACTGACCAGAATCTTGATTACCATGGACAAAAAAATAAGTTTGCCCTGAAGAGTCTTCTTGTCACTCTCTGAAGGCCTCCTGAGGATTCTGAGCAAGTGGGTGACCTCAGGAAGAACAGGAAAAAATCTTTCAGAAGAAAATTAAATAAACTACTGCAAGATACAATGAATGTATTTGTGTAGCGTGGAAATCCCCAAATGCAACCTTTCCGTGATATTTAGATAAAAGGCCATTTCAGCAGCAGAAAGTAGCTTGTTTTCTCTTTGCTCTCCTGTCTACCCTCTCCCACTTACTTACAGACAAATCTGTAAATTACAAACTGTCTTGATCCTTCCTCGCTATGAACTTCAGCAAACTCTATTAATCTAAAAACCTAATTTTATCCCTTTAATATATTTGAGTACTTTTAATAGAAAATTGCAGTTTAGGCCCCTTTAGTTCTTTGTGCAAATTAAGACCATTTGTCTATATTCACAACTGAAATACAATTAGCATTCTTGTTAATGAGATACTGGTTTAATTTCACTTGTCATCACAATACTTCTATTTCTTCAGTACTCCTATGAGCACAAAAATACGCACACCCACAGGCGGAGGCAAACATTTGTAGCACACAGATTTGCTAGCTAAAAAGGAAAAAGCATAGCTCTGTTTCACTTTGCAGAACAGCTTTTATCAAGTTGAGCACAGCACAGTGCCATGGAAAATGATGAGTCTTGCTAAAGAGCAATTTGAAGTCCAAGCCTCTCAGCCTTCCCTGTTGTTTACAAATGGTTTTTACCCTAAATTAATATTTACCCTCTTCACAAGAAAGATGCTGGGTACATTTTGGTGAAGTTTCCTGTGCATGGGATGACTTCTCATGAATAGGGTTGTCACACTACCTATATGGACATGGAAAAGCCCATGAGAACAGGGGACATATCTTCTGTTGAGGAGTTTGGACTGGAAACACATTTCTGAATTCGATGGTCCTTTGGACACCCTCCTAAAGCCTGCCTCTTTAAAGCAGTCTGTCATCATAACCATGATGCTCACAATGCAAAAACAGCGGTACTCTAACTGGAAAAAAAGAGCTTAACTCCCTCTCTGAGCTCCTCCTGCTGCAGGAAAGGGTGGGGTAGGGGAACAAAGGCAGAAAAAACCCAAAACCCAACCAGCAGTTTATGACCTGAAATGGAAATGAACCAGATATATCTTAACATTTGCTAAAGAATTCATATTGGTGTTGATTACAGATGGATGGCAGTAAAATACCTTCCAACATACAGGCAATGAGAAGGGGGACGACAGAAGACACAGAGGGATAAAAGCACTGAAACTACATCTGTAATCAGATGTTTTCGTCAAGCTTAGATTACAACGAGAAGTCTGGGGAACTATCTGATCTATCTGCCTATAATACTCATCCAGTTCACAGATTAAGACAGCACTAATTAAAATTAGTGTACGCTGGTCAAAACAACCCAGGAATCACAGACTACTGTTAGCACTGTTCTCTATGTGTTTGATGGGATCTCACATTCTGCTCTGAAACCATCGAGCCTCACTTGCGCAATGGGACTGCACTCCAGGTTCACAGGCTAAACGTGTTTACTTTCCTGACACCACATTTTCCCACATGGAAATAATGCTCCATCAGGTGACAGGCACACCAAAAAAATCTCCCAAGCACTCTTCATTTTTACATGGCATTGCTCTGACTTGCTGTGATTCCTATGCTTACTGTTTAAAATGTTTATATAAATTAAAAATGCATAGCAGCATCTGAGGACAAATCAGAAATGCATGAATTCTTTCTGTAACATATGTGTTTTCAGTAAGACATAACTAATTGACTCAGGAAATAAAACAATGTCAAGTATTTAGAAAATTTAAAATAAATGTTAGTGTGGGAGTAATATTCCACAAAGGTTATTACCAGGATTTAGGTAGCATAGCAAAACTGGAGTCTTATGCTACTAATATAAACCTGCTGATGCATATTTCTCCATCAGCATTTGTTTTGTACTCCTGAACTGTGTTTTATGAGTGTATTTCTGATTCATATATCTTTTTTTCTTACACAGTTCATGCCTAGACTATGCCTAATGGACACGATACCGGATGTCCTTTCAAATTAAGTAATACATTTTTGATTCCAGATATCTGATTCCTTTGTGCTGCTTTCATTTCTTCTTCCTGGAAAACAAAATTATTTGTTTGTTTACTCTGATCTTTCTAAATCAATGGGAGAGAGGGTTGCTGTGGGCCAAGATGCTGACTGCAAGGCTGCTTCCAGGATTCCTTTCTGGAGTCATGTAAACAAATGGTGGGATGCTGGCAGTTTGGAAGCATAAGCATCCAACTCCACACAGACCAATAACAGTCTACACTTCCCACCACTGCTCCCATTTCAACGCCTCAGTGGGACAGCTGTCCCACTGAAAGGAATCCTTTTTCATGCCAACCCTACCCTGTGGGTTAACAGTAAGATTACCCTGTAAGATGTAAGAGGGGACAGGGGTGCTACTTCAGTGTCTTGCCAGTTTCTGAGAACATTTTCCTTGACAATCTACTTAGCATACAGACCCCACTTTGTGGCCCTGTCAAAGACTTCAAACACATGCAGAAAACCCTGTCCAGAAAACCCTGTCCAGATTCCTAGGATCTGGGCCAAAGACCCCCAACACGTGGCTTGCTTTCTTGCCCAAGTTGTGAGGAGAAACAATGGAGTTTACACAGGGTTCTCCACCAGCCAGAAAAAGGCAGATGTGAGCTGAGATGACAGCCAAAAGGGAGTACAGCTTTGAGGTTTGAGGAAGGATGGATTGCTGAGCTGTTTCTCAAGAAGTGGTAGGACTCAGGACTAAACGGAGCAAAAGGTAATGCTTATCACCTGTCAGCTACTAGCTATGCCTCAAGACAGACACTGAAAGAAGAAATAAACCTATTTTTGAGTGGGCCTTGAGCAAAGTGCAGCCTTTATATACTCAAAAATGTTTATACATTCAAAAATGATTCAGGAGCACAAGCACTGGGAAGGAGCAAGAGGAGACTCAGGGATGACTAAAGGGATGGTGTTATCCTGTGTCTGCATTGCCCAATGCAGCAGGCGAACTGTGGGTCGGTGGATGCACTTGTGCTATCCCAGTTCCTCCCTGTGCCCCATACCTTCCTCCCACATGCACACACATACACATACACATCGTCCCTGCCCTTCACAACGTGGTTATGGCAGCTGTATTGTGATCAAGGTCAAAGGGAAGGGGAAGTGGGAAATGAAGTGACAGGGTCTGAAATACAGTAATTTGTCCAAGCTTTGCTGCTATAGGCAAGCAACTGCTGCAGACGCCTCTCTTTCAGAAAATGAAGCCACAATTTCATTTCCCAACAAAGCCAGAAAACATTAAAAAGCAAATTTTCAGAGGTCTTGGAATGTCACCATCTGCCCATTGCAGGTCACAAGGACGGACACTACTGACGTTCTTCAGTAAAAACAGGTTATGATGGTAACTTCAGAGAAACCAACATTTCTACACTTAAATATCAGCAACAATAGTTTCATTTTAGTGACTGTGCTGATAAGAGTTATCAGCAATAGACAATACATCTAGAATTTAAGAAAGAAAAAAGAAACAGGAAAATGGAAGCAAGGCCCAGTTCACAGAAAGCTGGAATTGTACCGGGAACATAATTAACTCTCCTGACCAGCATACTTGCTTATGTGTTATTAACACAGAATAAGCTGTACCTGGATTTTAAGGGAAGGTACATTTCACCACACTTGGAAAAAGCAAAGTCCACATCAAGTATAAACTGAACTGTTGCTAATAGGACCTGACAATGTCATTTAAGAAACGGATTCTTAACTTGTAGCAGAGCTACTGAAACACAACTGCGTGGGAAGATTACATGTACTGACAGACATGGGTCATTTTAAAACATACTGGAAAAATATCTGGAATATATTGAAACTTGCCGTATTTGCTGAATTTAAAAGGCCTAAATCAGTAGCACAAAACTGCAATAAGTAAACTATGTGACCTACAAAAAAAAATAGGTCATAAGTGGCTTGCATGTCTTTGAAGTGACCTCATTAGAGGAAATCAGACCAAATTTCACTGAAATATTTCCATGAACTTGATTACAAATCATTCTCCAATGTAAGATCAGCAGCTTTCTATTAGAACATCATATTTCAACAACTGTCCCCTACTTGTGAAAATTCCCCTGAGGTTTCCCATATTTGACTATCAGCCTTACTGAAATGCTACATTCTCTGTTGAGGCGTGATTAAACAAAGGAGCTATTATAGAAAATAAATGTATTGTAGTGGATATTATGATGCTAGCTCTAAGAAAAAACAAAGATAAAATAGTTTAGAAAGAGTAACTAAATGTATTTCTACTACTCTGATTGGCTTAATGTGTAAAATGAGAAAACATGAACACCCGTGGACAAATTAAAATGTTGCAGGTACTTGCTTAGAAGGTTCATGTCTCCTCACTCCAACATATTACACATTAAAGTGGTCTGTTCGGACAAAGAAGGTAGCAAATACTTGTGTAGATGTAGTATGTGTTGTGCAATACTTTATTCTGCTATAACAACATTCTTTTCTTTCACTCTCATCTACTAACAGAACAGATGTAATAAACATTTCAGTCCAAAATTGAGAATAAAATTAAGACTCCTATAGGGTATGGCCATGGATTTCTGGAGTCCAGGGCTTTTAAAAACAACTTTCAAATAATTGTAACTACAATCTACTGGTTTGTTTTCAGCAACTAGTACTGATCAATCTTTAAAACTGATGTAGTTTAGTGGGCTTCAAAAGTTTATTTAAAAAAATAACCACTACAGCAGGGATGGTAGCAACAATCATAAAAAGATATAAATACTATGCAAGGACAAAGGGCATATATTAGTGCCAAGTTCCTTGCAGCACTCAGTGCTCAAAAATATGAGCTTAAATGTCAGAATTTTGTCAATTCTCCAAGCACTAACATGCCTTGTAAAACTGGTGTGTTACTACAGGCCATGTTTATCTGAATCCCACTTTTTTATAAAGGAAATTTTGCATGGATACAGAAAAGCCTGAAAATGTGAAGGATGCATCCCAAATTACTTAAAGTCCATGACTAACTCACTCTCATGACTGATATATGTGACTCTCAATTTTTGCATGCTGAAGGCAAGCGACAGTGATGCCGGCTTCTCCTGCTAACTCCTGGTGCCTCCCACCACACCTTATCAGAAATTCACAAGCATGCTGCCTACCTCAGTAGTCAAACCTCCAAGGCAAGGCAGCAGTGATGATGTTTCTGCCCACAGCTTGCTCTTCTGGCCCAGATGAGAATAGGTACCTGCATTTCAGCCACACAACTTTATAGCCCCCCATCTCATCAAAGCCACTTTCAACAACAGGTTAAACTGAGATACTGAACTGCATCTCAGTGTGGGCACACATTCCTACAACTGCTGTCTCTGCTAGAGAGGCACTACTTTCTGGCAAAAGCACGGGACCAAAAGCTGAATATAAAGACTGGGTCAGAGCAAAAGGTTAATCAAGCCTACAGTCCTCTCTGATAGCAGCCAGCACTAAAGGCTGAGGAAAAACAGTATAATGAACAGTACTGGTATTTTGTGAGGCATCTGCAGATTCAGCTGACAAGCACCCTAGGAACTTTCTGAGCTGGGCATCACACCCAGACCTATTTAATGGTTGGTGGCAACATGACAGCTAATGTGTTACCAGTGTTTCATCCTTGGACCTTGCAGCACTGTTAGCCTGTAACACTATATTGCCATCACTAGTGACTGGATTAAGCCTTGTCGGGGGGCTTCCAAACCTTGAGGACTTAGGCCTTTCGGGTTTCCTTTGTTTGAACTTTTCTTGACCTGCCTGCAACTTTTGTTTTAGCCGGCAATTAAACTTGGCTTAGTTGTAACAACAATTTTTCCAACTGCCCAGATGTCTGTGGCTAATTTGGTTTTACTTTTATCTTTGCATGGTACCATCACCATTTTACAACTCTAACACAATGATATATATAGTGTAGAAAAATACAGGCCTGGTAAGATAGCAAAGGCCTTGAGAAGTGGAGACACACAGGATGTAGAGGAATACAAGCACAGGATAAAAAGAGATAGGGTACAGAATAGACACTTTGAGATACTCTGGCTATGGACAGCTCACCCATGGTCACTTAAACAACTGCACACTTGAGGCTGAACAAAACTGGTTTTAGGGTAATAAACAGAATAACGAAATAGTATCTAACATGTATGTAAGGTACCACATATATTAAATTTGGATATAACATGGAGCTGCAGACCAATGAAGAAAGACCCAAGTTTAAAAACTTGTTAGCAAACATAAAAATGACCCCAAGTGAATCCTAGAGTGAAGAAGAAACTATCAACATGAACATCATATTCCTCCCATCAGCATCTGAAGTCCTTTAGATGCTGACAACTGCTGAAACACCTCCACATCCTCACCACCAGAATGAAACCACCAATAAGACCCAGAGCAGCAGGGGAAGGGTGAGCATTACAGCAGGATGAAGAGGTAGACACTTTGTGTGTTCAATGATTTTAACTGTATTGTTATTTATTGAGACTTTCCCCTGTACAGAAGCATTCTTTCTTTTCCTGTAATTATTAGATCTGAACAAGCAATGATTCCTGGATTAGCCTGTAAAGTCTTTAATTACAATAACAACAACTTCTTGCCTTTAGATATAAGGAGTGTTTCACCCTCACACATAAAAAAAGATCTTGAGTGTAACAGCACAGATGTGGAATTTAGTTAGTACCATTCTTCACTGTTTACTTTTACCAGCAGATCCTGTTGTCATCCTCTGTTTTAGGAGAGAAATTTTTCAACAGTTGGGAGCACTAATTTTACTCTTTCCAGCTTTTTAAGGTCATGCAGATCTCATCTCTACAGCTTCATTTAGAGAGTTTTTATAGACTAAAGATGCAAGAATGAGAACTAGATGTAACATTGTCAGGACAGTTTGTGATCATTGGGATAACATCTATGCTCCAAGCACAATCTATTTGCTTAAACTGCAAACGCAAAATTATCATCTGCCCACAGTGATATCACTGTGAATCATAGACCTCAGTGTAATGCATCTTTGTCAAATAATTATTTTAAAATAGAAAATGTCATAAACCTAAACTTTTTAACTGTTTGAGGTGAAACAAGCTAGAACTATGACAAAATTAAATGGGACATTATGAAATTCTTATATCAATAGTTTTCAATCTTTTCTGATTTGAAAACTCCCTGAAAATTTTCCAGTGGTAGAATCCTTTGCTACAAGCTAATTTAAAGCTACTGATCGTAGGCTTGCTTTCCTCAGTCACTTCCCACCAACTTATTTGCATAGTTCATGGACAATTTAAAACCACAGACTTAAACACTGTAAGAACCAAACAGCTATGATTGTTAACACTAACTTTTTTTTCATTTTAGATTGTTTCCATCTGCTCAGAACTACACAAATTATTCACCTAACATTCTAAATTTTTCCATGTTTGGTCTCAATTTAGAACTAAATTTGTATTCAGAAACTGTGAGCTAAAGCCTTCCTGGGCATTTTCCAGTTCTGAAAAGGGAAAGTCTAATAATAACTTCTTCATCTAATTAAGAAAAAAAAAAGTAATCTTTTTCAATAAAGAAAATAAAAACAAACTGTAACTGAAACCCTACAAGGCAAATAGTTCTTAATGAGGTATCCACTTACAAAAAATCCAAGCAATTTGCTAACCCAAATAAAAGTGAGTTAGGAAAAATCAGTTTGGCATTACCTATGGGGAATGAAGCCAGGGAACACTGGTTGAAATGCAGGAGGCTAGCACTCAACCCAAGCCCTATGGATCTTTTAATACTGAAGCAACAACAGTGTTAAATCCCTATGAAAATTCAGGCTACTAAAGGATGATGCAGAAACAGTGATATTAATGTGCATTCAACAAGCACTTTGTTAACTCTTCCATTCTGAATAGCTCTGTGGCTAAGCATCCAAGGGATGGCTCTGTGGTAATATGACCCGGATTTTAAGAACTCCATGCACAACAAGCTACCAAATCACATCCTTATCTTGGCTATGAAATTATCCAAGTGCTAGACAACCTCAGTTATGCAGCCTTGGTTCACAATAAAGACTGTGAGAGCCACAAAAACACTGTTCTCTACAGTTCTGCTGGTTTTATATGACCTAAGCCCCACAAGTAGTTTAGCTGATTTAAATGATTGGTACTGTAAACTCCAATCTTATAAATGGATGAGTGTTTTCAGAGATCCAGAGGGGGGTGAGAAGGTAGAGAAGTTTAACTGCACAGTCAGGTAGAAGATGCAAAAGTTAACACATTTATTAACATTTCCATTTCTAAAACATGACCGCTACACAGAGACGGTTTTGCTTGCAGTTAAACTGTCATAAAAGCAGTTGTCATGAAACTGCATCTCTATCTGCCTTTTACAACTGTAGATAAAATTACATTGCCTGGGAGTGGACAACGGTGGCATCCAAATAACTAGTGTTAAAACATATTCTGTTTTCCTCCCCAGTGACCCCCCCCTTCACTCCTGTGTGAGTTAGAATAGTTTGCAAACACTTATCCAAATGGATTTTCCTAATGTGATCTTTCATATAAAAGGGCTCTTTAATCTGCCAAGACTACAAATCAGACTGCAGGAGTCAATACTGAAAAATATACTACAAATTTCTCCTCAGTTCTGGGAAAGCTGTGATCATGTGGTAATTGCTGCATCTGTTTTTCAGGCACCTTTACAACCACAATCTTTTCAGCTCTCATGTTCATACTTCCCTTTTTGATCACTAATATGGAAACTGACCTCAGGACAGAAGATATCTTACTCCTCTTGTGCTATACTATTTCAAAGCCAAAACATTAAGTTACAATATGCCAGTGCCGCCTCTGTAGTGATGGATGCAGCTGGACATGGAAGAGATCTTTGCTATTCTGCGAGGCTCCTATTTAGCACACTGATTCTGTCTAGTCTAATTAAAGATGTTTTGTAACAGATGCCAAATACTTATTAGTACTTACTGGTGCCCCTGGGGAAGGCGAAAAAAGACAGTTTTTAAACAAGATCCAGAAGAGCAGCTCCAGATGACTGGAGCTGCGCTGGGAAATTACAAGCTGCTTTTACTTTAAGACTTGAAAGGAAAATAATGAGAAATTTCTTGCCTGTGCTTGCCTCTTCCCTTCACTGTATAGCAAGATATCCAAGTTCTCAATTACAGACAATCTCTAGTACCAACAAGTGCGTTTCTCCATAAAGCTGAATAAATATCAACAAACATATATGGTAAAATACAGTCACTCGAGACCACTCATACCCAATGCTCTGGGCATCCGTTTTGTCCATGGGGATCCATAACCACTGCTCCCCGAGTCACTTTTGCTCCCAGCTGTGCCTTCTTGAAAAATCAGTCCTCAAGAACTTTTTCTTTCAATTTTTCCTCCTTCTGCATCAAATACTATCTGAAAGCATTGTTGTCCCAACTTTCTTCTCAAAGAAATAAAAGACTGTGTGGCAGGGTTTTTTGACTTTATTACTTAACCCATCAAAGCAAATGGGTTAACACATATAACCCATTGTTTGTCTGAGGATAAAATGCACCAACAGGCACCATACAAAACAAAGCTGATCTGTCATACTTATGAATCCAAAATAGAAAAGGCTTTTCTTTGTGTTATAGTATATGGATTTCAAAGCCGATTCATAGAAAAGTATCAGGGAAATAAACCAGAAAATATTAAAGTTTGTAATGCAGAAATTAAATGCTAACTTTCAAGCTATTAATAAAGTGCTACATATGTATGAAACGTTTACAAAAGACATTCTTTCAGAATTTCTCTTTAACAGCCATTTAAGTATACTGTTAAAGAACTCACCCTTGAACTAGCAAAGAACTCATCTGTTTGAGAGTGCATCAGTTAACCTAGAATATTTTGTATTATCTCCTACCTTATTGTTCAAGAGATTAAAAATCCCCCCAAACTCTAATTTCTCTTTTTACTTAGTTTCTATTTATATAGTCTATGAACTATAAGGCAATAACAAACAAAAGCAGCAATAACATTTTTTTTCTTTAAAAATGAAAACATGAGAATCGTTTATATTGATAAGTAACTGCAATTTTATGCTAAACTTAAACTTTTATAGACTGGCATGTGAAAATACTCATAGCTCTTCTGCTAAAATGTTCAAAGAACATCACAAAAAAAAATCCAGAGAACCAAACTAAACTATTTTAATATACAGATACACATAATTAGAAAGCAAGAAACTCCTCTCCCAGTAACAGTGGATAGGAGGATTACATTAAAAATTGGCTTCTGCTGAAGAGTATGGTATTAAGCCAAACAGAATGGGGTCTGATTGTTTATCATCTTTTCTCTATTCCCATTACTAACAGATTATTACCATGATATTCTAATCAGTAATTTGACACACTTTCAACTTGGTTTTTACCAGTCTTCTGTCCTAACGCTGCTACCTTATTTCTGTGTGGAAGGTGTTAATTTTTTTCCTTTCCTAAAGGTTATTCATTTTCTTCACAGTAATAACATAGAGTTCCTGTATTAACCCGGGCTCATGCATTAAAAGAAACAGAATACACGGAATCCCAGTTACTTAAGGTATAGAGGTATTGAAAATGTTTCAGGAGTGTTTTCCTTTAGTTTCTGTGGCAATTTAGCTAGAAAAAGTTTCCTCTCTCTCTAGACTGAAGACAAGATCTTTACCCCACACCTTAAAGCACAGTGATGACCTTTAAAAAGGAAAATCAACAAAACATAGCTTACGGTGGCTGCTTTCCTTTCCATCACCCATAAAAAAATTACAGGTGGTGCCTGGGTTCAAACAGGTTTAGCTTCTGAAGTCAGGCCTTGTTCATATAGCACTAACAGTCTTCACTTAAGACTAAGGTACCTGTCTGTATTAACAGGCATGTTTATTAAATGGAGACTGGCTCCCTTATGGAATGGAATGAACAAAGATGAGAGTGCCAGCTGAATAACAACAACAACAAAAAACCCCAAAAAACCAAACCCAACACTTCAAAGTGGAGATCTCCAAGTTTATGGAATGAAGCTCCCAACCAAAGTGGCGGAAACCTCACTATCCAAGATGTTTCCAGGACACTATACCAAGCCTGTAGGTTTACACAGCTGGAGTTTCCTCCACACAGCCATTTTTCTCTACACCTCCACTTTGAACATTTGAGAATATTTGGCAGCTGCCTGGGACAGCTCCAAAAATCACCGTATCACAAATCACAGCAGATTTGCTTAAAGGAAGGTTCCCAACCTGAACATGCGCAACCACTGTGAAAATGCCTCCTTTCAGAAACACCAGATCAATGTTCAAATGTCCCACTAAAAATAGCTTGGTGTTAACAGCTTAGCAGCACTTTTTTATTCTTTTTCTTTGTTTGCTCATGTTAACATGGGCAAAAAGTCAACAATAAAGCACAGTTTCAGACAGCCTATTTTTTAACCGCTTTCAAGGAGTAAGTTCTCACAAGGGCCTGAGCCACCATACAGCTTTTAGAGTATCTCATCTTTGTGTTCTAGGCATTTCTGCAGTTAAAATCTAGATGGAGCTGCACTAAGATTTTTTTTAATACGGAAATTACAGAACAATCTTCAACATAAATGTTCCCAAATGGATGTATTTTTGTTTCAAAGCAAAATTAGATAAACACATTTGAAGAATAAATCAATATTCTCTCTCTCATGCTTGCCTACAACCCCCCAAAGTACCTTGGCACCCTTTATTTTTAGTTTTTATAGCATATAATCTATCCAAACAGAAAACATACTATTAAAAGTTTTATGACAGAAAAATCCAAATAAGTTCGCACAACCTTCTCTCTTGTACTGCATACGGTTCAGCAGAGATACAGTTCACAGACTCTATTTAAATGTACAAAAATATTTCATTTTTTATTAATGTTTAAGAATCTGTGTGAACAAACCATGAGGACAGTGTTTACCTTGATTAAACGCCATGCTATGAAAAGGTTAAGCAAGGTGTATACTCTTTGGATGGGATTCACTTCACTGAACCATACTGCAGTTAAGCAAAATACGCAACTAGTTAGAACTGAGTAGAGAGGGATATGAACCTTCAAAAGGTAATTCTTTCTGACTTTTAAACAGCTATCTTAAGAGACTATGAAATAGGATTAAATTTGCATTCTGACATGTCAAGTTTAATAATAATCTACAACAGTTCTTGGGCAGACCAGGGAAGTATTCCAAACCTCACACTACTCTCGTTTGTCTCTTCATTTGGGTTTATTTAATCCATTCCCCCAAAAAAAGAATTGTGATGGGAAGGAAAAGTTTGCTAGAAATTCCTTTATTTCTTTTTCTTCCTCAATAGGAGTGCAAGATGACTTTTTCCTGAAACTTAAGAGGCAGAATTCCCTCAGACCTGATCATCTTTTCGCCTCCATAAATCTCTTCAAATGGTATCCTTCCAGTTTTTCTGGGCATCCTTATAAGTGACAGCAATACAGGCCTGAGATGCTCCAAGTGCTGTCTCTCAGGAAGAGGCTTAAACAGATTTTCAAATTAAAACCCCAGTTTACTAGCCAGAAAAACATGACGTGATGCTAAATAAAACCAAGAATATAGAAAAAAAGGGCAAACCTAAACTAGGATGGATTCTAAATCTAAGGGAGTTGACCATGACTTTAATAAACAATAAACATGAAAAAGCACTCACACGTTTTCATGCCTATCTTCTCAGTCCTCCCTCCTTGCCATCCATCCTCTAAGTGTCATTCAAAGCACTGTGTTTCCAACAGAACACCCCCCTTCCAAACTATTGACAATGCAGTCCATAAACAGTTTTTTTTTTTCTTTACTGTGGCAATTTTCCAAGTAAGGACTGTGAGATCATCACACAATTGTTTTTACCACAGAACAATAACGACTTAGTACCACTATGTAATAATTAGTTAGGAAGCAGGAAAAAAAAAAAAAAAAAAAAAAAAGAGAAGCCACACTATTCTCTCCTGATATTCTTCTAGGTGCTTAAAAACCTCAGAAACACAGGCTAAGCACTAATAACTAGAGAACTAAACATAGCGTTGCCAGAAGTACATTAAAAAGATTTCTTGCTGTGGCATTTTCTTCCTGTTATTTTACAGATAATTCTGCCAAAGAATGGCCTGATCAATGTCTTAATAGCTCATAAAGCCACTTAGAGCAACTCAGGATTTGCAACAGAGCAGAAAGCACATTACTCACATTTGCTCAAAGAATTCAGCTCCTTTTCGAACCTGGTGTTGGGACAAACCAATGTCTAGGCAAAGGGCAGCTCTTCACCAACACAGAGTTACAAGTTTAAGCATTTGTCAAACTAAGGAGGTATGTGGGGCAAGGGCTGTCACTGACTGTAAGTACTGCACCCGTCACTTGTCACTACAGGCACATCAGGGATCTTCAACCACAATTTTCACTTCATAGCAAGCTCTTCTCTCACTGGTCATGAGTTTGCCACCCAGCAGTCTGCTTCTAAACGTATCTTTGTTACAGGCTAAACTTAATGTGCCTTTGTCCAGCCCTACAAATTCACTTGATGCCCGATTTATCACATACAGCTTTCCCTGTGCAGTGCAGGGAAACTGCAGGGCAATACAGTAGACAGCAAGTATCACACTGTATAGGAGTGACTCAAAAGCACAAGCTGCCAAACAGTCTAAGTCCAAAGAATCCAAGCAATCATTGCCCTTCATAAATCTTTAAGCACTTCCTTAAATGTACATCAAGCATTGTCCTACTGACTACTGTCATGTATTACGGGATTATCACTATGCATTTCTATGTTGGTTAAATATTTTTTCCATATGCTACGTACACACATGAACTCTAATCACTAAGAAGTGCAACATATTCAGTTCACGTCACCTCTAAATCATACATCTGGACATTTCTGTTTCTGTATCATAACCTTCCTACGATACCACACTGTTACACAGATGTTCATTAGTCCTCTGATGGAGTACAGACATCCTGCTTGTTAGCCATCACCGAGCTGGTATCAGCCACATTCCAAAGGTCCCCATGACTCCAGCAGCATAGCTGGAGCAATTACATTTCCCATTTTGCTAGTCTACCTGACATACCCAACACAGCTGTTTCAGACTTCTCTTGAAACATTATTCCTTTGACCATCCCTGAAGGTCTTCTCTTGCATCTGTAACCTACTGAGCTGAAGTTTCTTGGATATTGCAAGAAATGTTGCACTTACTCCAGATCAGGTCCCAGCCCAGACACACCCAGCTGAGTTGCCCTCCCTCAACTGGAAATACATCTCCTGACACTTTCCTGGATCCCATCCATCGCTTTCATGATGGTGTCAAATTGACAGACTAGAGACAAAACTTGAACCCACTTACCCTCACATAGGCATTTCTCCTTCAAGGTCTTCCATTGTTGAACTCCCTGTTCATAGGAAAAGCTGTTGCATTACTTCCCAAGCTGAGGCTGTAGCACCATCCAATTTCAGGCATTCAGCACAGATGCCAGAGTCAGGTGCCTAGGCTCTGTTAACAGCCAAGAGAGAAAGGCAGGAGTTGGGTGCCTAATTAAAAATCTGCCTCTTTCCACTGATTATATAAGAGCTTAGACTGCTAATTTTGACACCAAGGTTAAACTCAGTAAGTGAATTCCTGCCTGTGTGTGTGGTCTGACACTTTGCTGTGTTGAATTCCATCCCTTCGGTATTACCTAATTGTACAATTACTTGTATAGTCATTCTGTCTAAAACTGTGTACTGGAAATTAATGTCCTCCTCCCACCAGCAAGTTTCAACAGCCTGCTTTCAATACAACATGACAACAAAATCAACTCAACAACAACAACAAAAGCCTCAAGAAAACTAAACAAGTCAACTCCCAATAATCTCATACATCTACCTCCTGTTGTCTCCCCTCGTGCCAGCTCTTTGCATGAGTTCACAGTTATTACACTAACCTAATCTTCATCTGCCTTGAACAGTGATTTTGATGCAGCACCATGTTAAATGGTTCAGTAGAATCCAGGGAGACTAGATCTAGCACATTTTTTCTTTTTCTAGATAACCTACTTTCTTATTAGAAAAAGATACTAGGTCAATCTGACACGACCTATCTTAGCAAAACAGATCGTGTTTCATCCTCCTTCCACTCAGCTCCGGTGTCTTAAATTATTCCTTCCTTCAAAAAATTTTGAGGTTATTAAGGTCAAATTAACAAGCCTGAAGTTGCCTAGATCACATTTTCCATTTCCTTAGAGATACATATATAACATTTAATAGTATCAAATAATAAAAATCCTCTAAAAAATCTTAGTAACGGATCTGTATTTTAATTACACATAAAAAAAAAGGTGCCTTTAAGAAATTCCCTATTTGGAAGTTCCCAATACAGCAACTTAAAAAGTCGCTCTGGCAGCCAGAAAGTCTGATTGCTTTTAAAATATGAGAGATGCAAAAACTGGATGCCTCTTCTGAGATTACAAATGATGAGTAAAATACCCAAGACTTCCTGAAAGCTCCTGAGACCCCAAGATCACAAGATATACAGCAGGATATAGCTAGGGCCCTTGTTTAACTCGATATGGGAAATCCCAGCGCGGATCTGAGATGCTTCTTGGATCTCTGTTACACAATCCTCTAAGTGCTGCACAGTACCTTAGATTTCTACCATTCAGTACAATTTCTTATATTCACAAACTGTTGAATATGTTCACATAGACTTTCCAATTTGTTGGGTCACTCAAGCATGCTACATCTGGAAAAGTTTTTGTGATGAGGCATGATTTTCTTGACAAAATTTAAAGACATTTAAAAGGATAAATATGTTATCCAGTTCAAGAAAACTGCCTGATAGGATGTAGGAACCTTTTTTCTTTTTTTCCTTTTCTTGTTGTTCTAGCACTTTCGTATCTCTATCAGCTTGCCATACACATGAAAATTTGCAAAAAATACCTTAAAAGTAAACAAAACATTTGCTTAGTCTAAAATTTTAAGATCTTTTTTTTTTTTACCCAAATTGGCATTTTCTATGCCTTGAGCTGAAAGCAATCATCGTGTTAAGAACGTGATATTTGTGTACATTGCCTCCTTCAGACAAATTGGGCCTGAATTTTAAGACACCTGTTTATTGATTCATTCATTCTTCAAACAGTAGAAGTGTGAGTTGAGCATCCTGCTGCTTTACAAGTAGGTTTGTAGCTGTCTGTACATGTCACACAATGTTCAAAACAGGCAGCCAGTTAAGACTCCTGAATATCATGGCTAAAAACTTCTACTTGGGCTCTGCCTAAATTAATACTTATGGGGCACCTCAATAAACTCTGATGCAGCATGGCAACTTAGCTTAGAGGCAGAACATGAGCACATGTGTAACTATAAGCTTCAGTCCGAAATGAGCAGAAAATTAAGATTTCTCCTGATGTAGACTTTAAGACTGGCCTGACTTCCTGTGAGACCTTGGATCACTGACAACTGCTCCTGACTTCACCAAGGGCTGCAGGTGCTCAGTGTCTACAAAGGACTTTTATTGAGATGTCTGAGTTCAGATTAAAGGTATGTATTTGAAAATTTGACTTCACGTATTTGAAGTCCATCTGCCCTGCCCTCCCAAAAGTTGTGAAATATCATGCACTAAAGCTAAAAATAACTAGGAGCCTTTTCTGCTATTTATTCTGCAGAGACAAGGATGCTAGCAATGCCCCAGTCTGAGGCATACTATCACTGCAGATTTTTGTCTTTTATTACAGTGCTTCAAGCTATTGTATTCCACCTAGCCTTGGAGACCATACAGAGATTTGGCAGGTGTTTGTACTGCACAGTCCAGACCTTTTGAGATGTACGGAGGTCTGGGCTTGAGGACCTGCATGGTCACTTCCTATCTTATCTTCCTAGCTATATGGAAAATATCACTGGAAGTAGGAAATGATCCATATGCAAAGTTTCCAAGAATGCAAATAGTATGGTAGGCAGCTGATTTTGGGGATTGGTTTAGAACATTCAGATTAAGCGTTAATCCTCTCAGCCTCAGTATGTTTTAGTGAAACCATTATTCCTGAAATCCTCATAATGATTCTGTGATAGTTCATCTATGTATCTCCCAAGGATAACACTGAGATTGTTAACAATTAGGTACTGGACATTTTGGAATTTTTAAACACTGTAACAGCTTTATAATTAAAATGCAAACACAGGAGTAAAATGAATATGTTATTGAATTGAATGTAAGCTTGGACAGGATAATGTTCCAAACACTTGAAATGCCTTGATATAAGAGTAGCATTTAATTCCAGAAAACCCTTAATTCATTTTTGTGCTTGCACAGAACATATGTATGTTAAATACTTGTAAAAAGAGACAGAAGTCATCATAGTAAAGAAACAAAGTAATAACCCACAGATCATTGTAATCCCCAGACACTTAAAACATCTGAAATTCTGCTGCCTCCTTCTCCCTGACTCTGTGCCCTCTACAGCCGTTCTCATTAGCTACTTATCATCATGTCCTCTTACCCTTCTTTCTGTCCCTCTCCCTGCATTCAGGCTCTACGCTAATTATGCCTTCATTTAAGATATTATTCAAACTCAGTCTTTCATCTCTCTTCATTGCTAAAGTCATGGTTAACTCTGCAGACTAGGATCAGCAGAGTCAGAAAAACACCTAATGGAATATATAACATTACTGAAAGGCCAAGTGCCTCACATTATGCAGTAACAGCACATGTAGTTACTGCAATTATACACAGCAATCAGGCATGGTGCACGCAGTCGATCTAGCACTAACAAGAAGATGATGAACATGATGGTCTAAGAAACAGCATCACTGCACATTTAACACAGCCATGCATTCACGCATGGCCTGCTCTGCATTTTAACATACTTTACAAACTGGCAAGAAGCGAAAAGAAAGAGGGGAAGGAACAAACTAGTGAATGCTGGGTTTTGTTCAAAAAACAAACTGTAGAAGCAGATAGTAAACTTGCAGTAAAAGGTAACAACAACGACCTTAAAGCAGCTTGCTGTGCTAATAACAATTATGCCTCTTTAGTCAGTCACTCACACAGTTTGTTCGTCACCTATATCAGTACATGCTTTAGCACAGCACATTTTCTGGCTATGTCACCCAGAGAACTGACTGAACAGAAAGCAGGGACTACTACTTAAAAAGGGTGCCACTAGAGATAAACTCTGTTTTATACATTAAGGAGCATCAATCAAAAAAGCTATGTGGAGCTTTACACATGCAACACTGAGTTTGACTTGTAATGCTGCCAATAAATCCAAATCAGTTGAAAGAAAACATGCACCAAAATACAAAGTGAGCAGGCAAACAGAAGTGGGTGGCATTCTCTTTTCTTTCTTTCCTATCTTCTCTCCAGACCTAATCTAACATAAAGTTTCAAATGAGTAGTGCAATCTGTCTATATGAAGTTGATTGCACAGCCAGGGCCATACTTGAGAAACACTTCATTACAATGATATGCTGTCCCTGTAGGGGAGCCCCAAATGCTGGTCTTTTCCTCTGTTGTTATGGATTTCTTTTAAAGTGTGGAGACAGACCCCCAGGGGAGAAGACTTAGCTGTTTTGGGGAAGAATGACATTCTTTTTTGATTTCTTCAGCAAGAAGCAGCACTGAACTGGATGGAGATGCTGAACTGCCCCAGGCCTATCTTTTCCAATGCAGACAATGATTAATAGAAGAAAGAAAAATGGTATGAATGACTAGTATTACTGCAATTCCTTCCAAATCACAGTAAAGCCAGCTACAGGGTCTGGCAATGCTAATTTACTGCTGGCAACTTCATCCCTGCCTTCTTGGGATTGAGAAAGATCCGTAAGTGCATGCCTGATTCCCAAGTTATTCTTCACCAAACAGTTCAAGATGGTGAAAGGAAAAAATTACACATAAGCCCCTGCAGCGTCCTGTTGTGCACTGTATTCCATTCTGCCCCAGTTAAATAACCCACTCCATGGTATCGACCCCTTGCTTTAATTCCAGATGTATGCACAACCATGGCAGCACACCTCTCTAGACTTTTCAGTAATTAATTCTCAGTCTGCATTAAGACACACATCTGACAGAAGAAAAGCAATGCTACACGAGAAAGTGCATTTGCTGACTCTGTCTGCTTGATCTTACAAATGAGCTTGTTCTCCTTTAGCAGGAGTTGGGGAATAACATCTCTGAGAAGTCACTACTGTTCACCACTAACTATACTCCAACGTTCATTCTTTGCTGAATTCTATAAAAGGGTACTGAGGGCACTGCATGAAAGATGAGGAGACTGAGGGTTCCCCCTCAATTTCTGCACATGATTACCCATGTGACCATGAGCATCAGATGTGACCATGAGCATCACGTTTCACCTCTCAGTGCCTCCTACCCCCAGAGCAGCAAAACATCCTGCCTCTACCAGAAGACTCATTTGATTGGTGTCTGCTTCATATTGCCTTGCAGTTAAGGCCATATCCCACACAACACCAGCACATGTGCCACAACTTCTCTTACTCTCTGAAATCCCAGAAGCCAGGCGCAGCTGGTCAGCCTGACACACACCCCACCAAGTGCTGCTCTGGCCCACAGGAAGCAAGAAGAGTCCTATTACTGAACTTTGCTTGGAAACGAGTGGGGAAGAGTCTTCTCACAAGAGTCTTCTTCTAACAGGAACCCCACCAGCACACGTACTCACCTCTCAGGGCCTAGTAATGTGACCATCAGCCTCTGCCCCCTGCCACATCACAAGACATAAAGTAGCTCTTTCACTGTGGAAATGTCTGTGAAATGCCCAATGGGATTCGGTTCTTATCCTGAAGGATACTGCTCTATGCTACAGCAATATTCAGTGACAACAAAGGCAGATCTATCTTCTTCCATCTCTGTTGACCTAAGATGTTCAAGGGAGGAAAATTAAAGAACCACCAGTTTGTTCATATGGTGGGAAGAGGTGACAAGTCTTGGCTTTTCAGCATAGGCTGTACTTTAAAACTCACAAATTTCCAGAAACACATCACTTTTTCAAAGATGAACGAATCACACTGTCACTAGATAATGACCTACCTGAGCTTCTGTGGACAACGCACCAATGATAACAGAAAACCTCTGGCCACAGAGCAAAACATAGGGTAAGCATGCCACTGATACCAGAACATAGGATCTTGTCAGCACTTCATTATTTCTGAGGCTGAAGTTGCTTTTGCTTTGTCTGCCTCTAATTTATTTAGTCTTTGAACCTTTGCATTCAGTGTCCACAGATCATCACACATTATAGTACCAATCAGTAAAATTACATTACCTTACTCCATCTTTCACAGATGAAATTTGGCATGTGCATCCAGTTCTTTTTTAATAAAGCCTGAAAGACACAAAAAGGACAAACTGTTTCTGACTGAATGGATCCAAATAAGCAGGCTTGTAGTATAGGAAAAAAAATTTGGGAGAAAGCAATAAATATAGGAACAATGAAAAAAAACCACCCCAAAAACACTAAAAGCTTGTTAACACTCTGCATTTTTTACATTTTATAACACAGCTCCTTAACCATTTGAAACAGAATCTGGACTGTGGATCAATTCTAAGGAAAGAGAACATAAGAATAAAGCCAAAAGAGAAATTTCAGAATCAGGTACTGTTACTGTACCATTTTACACTTAAGGACTGTGATGTCTATCTCCCTTCTACTGTATTAATGAAAATACAATGCATTTAACTAAAATACTTTTCTATTAAGTCTGTAAAAGACTCATGGCAGTTACGGTATAGGAAGCTCAATAAAGTAGCTACTTCATGTCACCAGTGACAGTCCAGCTCTCCCATCACAGCTTCTCAACTCAACTATCTTGTCCCATCTGCTCATTCCAGCTGCAGTCAGTGTTGAGGTCACCACATGGCACTGCAACTACTTTCCCAAGAGGATGCTCTGCAAAACAGAAGAGCTAACAACTGAACCCAGATCCCCAAAGAATTTTTACTTCCTGCAGGTCCAGACTGAATTCAGATGCCAGTGGCTGAGAGATTAAAGAGCTTCATTTCTGGCTGCCAACACCCACAGCTCTTCCATCGTGACAAGGAACATACTGTCCTTGGCCATACCAACATCACTCACCTCACCTAAGCAACAGGCATCTTAATGGGCTTTTCTCCCTTCAAGGAGTATAATCAAGACATTTCCTAGCACATTTTATCCCATAAATCAGTCAGTCCAGAATCCTTATTCAAGTTCATTGTCAGATACACAATTCACATGGCACAAAAGTAAGGCTGCTAGACATGAAGGTTAACTTTAACCTGAGAAAGCCACAGCCTTCCTAGGCTCCCTCTGTAGCTAGCCAAATCCAACTTCTACACCACTTAATCCACCAGCTATTGCAGTTGGCCCCTGACCGAGGCCCTGAGGTGCAGGCGAGGCTCCCCGTCACATTGCCCAAGGCTGCTTCTGTTCTGCCTAAGCCAGTTGTCACACAGTATCCTAACATTTCACTCCCATGGTCTCTTCTCAGCCCCCACGGTCATCTTAAGGCACGATCATTATTTTGTGAGAGTACTGTTCTGAATTTCAGGTTTACAGTTTCCAAAATGATGCAAGAGCTGTGTTGCAACCCAACAGAAGAACAGTACTTTATAGAGGTAAACTGGGAGCAGGTGCCTCACACCCTGGCATGAAGGTAGCTGGGGTGCTGGATAGTGCAAAACCTGCTGGCATGGAGAGCGAGGTGAGGTACACAGACAAACCTGGCACAGTGCTGTCCATATGGGGAGCAGCCCGTGGAGTGAGTTGTCTCTACCAACTAACGCCAGAAGCAAACCCAGAAGTAAAGTAACACGCAGTATAAAAAAGTGGGGGATCAGGACGAGGGAGCAAACTGTAGAGTGAAATGTGGATGAATCTGATGGGAAATGGGCTGGGCTGCAGGACAGTCCAAGACAGCAGCCAGTTGAATACTTCAGGCTCAGCTTCTCAGCCTTTGACCTTGAAGGCAAGAGACAGACTTCCTCTAATGTGGTGCTACTGAAATTACTATCTCCTGCTATAGCTGAGACATGACCACCTCAGTCATATCCTTTTTTTTTTTCTAATGACACAAAAATCCTGTCAGAATGAAAGAGAATTTATGTGAATCCATGCAGGCTAGCTGCACAATTTCCCCTTTGCAGCGTCACAGCATCTTGCAGGCTGAGACATTACAGAAGAGCAGAAGCCAAACCCAGCAAAGCAACACTAGTGTGTTCAGCACACACTGCTGAATAATTACTCCACTGCACATCTCCTTCCAAGAGGAAACCTGTTCCTCAGCAAGAGGTAGTAGAATCTGACTTTACAGAATAATTCAGGCTGCAAAGGATAGTCCAGCTTTCTGCTCCAAGCAGGATCACCTCTCAGCTCAGAAAAGGTTGCTCAGGGCTTTATACAGTTGGGTCTTAAAAACCAACAAGGACAGAAACTCTTCAACCTCTCTTGGCAAACTGTTCCACTGCTGGACTACCTGTTGTTACAGGGCCACTGGAACCAGCAGTACAGTTATTTCACATTTCCAAAAGCATTACAGAAGGAAAACAACAATTTATAACCAATTGCTTACTGCACAACTGATGCACCACACAAGTTGATCATTCAGTTTCACACCTTCACCTGTCTATTTACACTCAGAAGAACAGAACAAACACATTAACTGTGTACCTGGGAGTTAGCAAATAATTATGGATCAAATTTTTTATCTTAAGGCCAAAACAAAAGCTCTTCAACTAGTATGGTCTCCAGGATGAGAACAAGTATGATTTTTAACCTGAAATATCTGCCATTTTGCTACAACAGTGCATGTTAGAAATCTTTGACTGTGGTACCACAAAACTGTTGCAAGGTAACAGGTTGCTATGTAGAGAAGATACTTCTCTAGTAAAATTGATAGATGGGGGAAATATATAAATATATACAGTAGAATTACGAAAGCTGAAACTTTAATTCACAGAAAAATATTCTGATCAGTTTAAGCAGTTTTACTTCTTAAAACATTAAATTCAGGGAAGATTCATACATAAAGCAAACGGTGTTCAGATTTGTGATGCAGTAATTAAGACGCAATTCATCAGTTTACAGTGCTGTATGTAAATATTAAGAAAATCAAAACTATCAAAGAAGAGCCAGGACTGAAGTAAAAGAAATATTTGAAGTTCAAAAGCATTAAGACAAAACAACACACTACAGACTAACAAGAAGAACTTCCGCTACAAATAGGGAGTTTATCAGTTGAGAAAAACTAAGAAGGAAGACCTCGGTATCAGTCACAAAAATGCAGATACTGTGTTGTTAGGTTGTACGAGCCAACGGGCTCGTCACTACAAAAAGCAGCAAGAAGACTGAGTCAGAACACTGGCTACAAGCTAAACATTGCCAACCTCAGTCTGTAAAAAGTGTAGAGAAAAAGCTTATGAGAACAACACAGAGTCAGCCTCCCCAGAGCAGACAAAAAAATTGTTAAGCTCAGCAAAGTGAAGGCTGAGATGAGTTACAATTTGCTCTCAGAAATACATGACAAGGGCTAAATGCCAGAAAGGTGAAAAAAGCATTAAGATAAGTGGATCTTAACAAAATAAGTAACCTAACTGGAATAATAGCAACCAAGAAAGCTAGTTTAGCCAAGGAAAAACTTGGTTTCCATATAAAAGGAGCATTATGTCACTGTTAAGACAAGTCAACAACTCAGGAAACCCCATCCAGCCCTATGCTTCTATGCACCCATCAGCAAAGCATCTAAAATTTCTTACAAAAGTATACCTCTTAACAGAAGTGACCTATAAGGCGGCTCAAGTTTTCTTCTCTTTTCATTGTCCAAGGTGAAGGCAGAACAAACTTGAGGTTCACTTCTATGACTGTCAGTTCAGATGAGAAGTTACAAAGCATTTTACTTACCCTGGCTTTTGGAGAGTTTCTCAATGAGGACAGAGACATCTGACATTACGTGGGACTCAGGGTTAAATGTGATATGCAATAGTTTTTGGCAAAGTCATTTACTATTTTAAATCATTTTTATTTTGGTAAATTCAGTGCAGGCACACAAAGTTCCAAACTGGTATCCTTTATAACTTCAACTGTATTTATTTGGTATAGTTATTTCTTCTTTTTCCATTCAAAAAGCAGGGCACGTACTGTGAAAGCTCCCAGACACCACGAAAGCTACTCAAAAAGCAAGTCACAGCCAGCCACAGTCACAAGATCAAGGGCTGATACAATGGACCTGCTACATTATAACCCTGTAATATACTATATCACCACTCACCTTCAGGACATTTAATATAAATACGTAAACCTGGTAACTCATTATTCATTTCACTTAAAAGGGAGAAATAAAAATGGCAGGGATGATAAAGGAATTGAAAAATCCTATTTACAATACTATGACAAAAAAATTACTAGTTCTGTGGCCACAGGCAAATCCCTTTCATCTCTGTGGCTTAGCTCACACACCTGTAAAATAGAGACACAATGCGACCTAGTAAGTACATTGAGTTTCTCTGCTGGCAAGTTATATTCATACCTTGCTCACTAACATCAGGAAGTCACACCCATTTTGCATAGTAACACTGGAAATCACGCATTCTAGAGTGACGTGTTTTAAAATCAGTCCATCAGTGAGATTTTTAGAAAAATATTGCAAATTCTGCAAAGAAGGCAAGTCTTACCTACCTATCTCCCAGCAAGTTCTGAACCTCCTGCAGGTGCCCTCCTGCTCTGCACCCCATTCTAAAAGCAACTCTGGTTCTTCAACTACATTTCTAGAGTCTGCCTGTAAGTTCTCCTCTTCGACACAATCACATTTTTTAGTTGCATTCCAATTCTGTTGTGCATTGGTACCTGATTAAGAACCACTAGAGTGCTAGAACTGAACACCAGTAGTACATGCCCAGGTAGTAAGCCCAGAGAGTCCAAGGTCACTTGCATATGAAAGACTTTAACTGGGCACCAACTCAAGATCCTCTTTTTCACCCTACATTGTACAGTTTTTAAATTACATTGTCCTGTAATAGCAGTAAAACCACAGCACAGCATGGTAATGCGCTACTGCACACCACACCAAAGCACCAGCTTCTTGGCATGTTCTGCCTCTGGCCTTCTGCATTAAGAAATGATGATGATGGAAAAAAAGATTCTTCAAAGAATGCAGCATGTTTTTGCTTAATTAAAACCATATAGAAATTGTTTTGCAATCGACTGATGATGGCAGTTCAAGCCTTACTGCTTGCTGCCGGATTTTAAAGCCATTCACTGTAAGGAAATGATATATAGTGAGATTTTTTCCTCCCCAATTGCTTGTACTTGCAACCAGGGCTACCACACAAACTGAGGAGAACATCATTTCTCAATTAATTCTGCCATGCCATTATTCCTAAATACTGCAGAAAGTGAAGCACATGACATCATTTCCTGTGGAGAAACCTAAAAGTGTGATATAAAACAAACATAAAAATGATAGGGGGTGTCCTGTTGAAAATCCCTCACTTTCTTCTCTTTCTTTCCCTTCTTCCCTCTTTCTCACTCACTGGACAGCAGCTAAATCACTTCAGGGAGGAACGAAACAAATACTTTTCCTTTGCAATTAAATGTGGTGTCAATATCTCTGAAGGGTACCAGCAACCCATGACACCAGGTATGATTTCGTCCATTAGTTAAACAGAGAAAAAAGAGAGCTACTTTGCCCAGAGGCTAGCTTTGATCTGGGCACAGTCCAACAGACATGCTCTTCTGATGGGAGTTAAACGAATCCAAGCTACTGCCTCCCATTGCTCGTACTTGCTTTTCCCCTCCTCCTTCAGCAAAACTGCACTTGTTGGTACAACCTATGCTTAAAAAAAACAAACAAACAAACAAAAAAAAACAAACCAAAAACTTGGACAGAAAAAAAGAGCAAAACAGAACAGTATGCAAAAGGTACAATGTAAACCAAAGCACTTTGACAGAACCAAGCTGGGGAATGACTGCATTTGCTGTTTATGCTGGCAAATTTGAAGAGCAGAAACCTCTGCAGCAGACAAGCAGCTGAGGATCAACCACATGACAGTAGAGCTGCAAATAAATACTCATTCAAGCAAGCAGTCAGACCCAATGCAGCTCAGAAGACATCTCCCGTAAACATATTTTAAAGGCTCCAGTTTCCAACAATCAGCCTACAAACCCAGGCAGCACATTCTTTTTCTAGGTCAAGATAGTTATGACCCCTGCTACAAACCTCAAGCAGACAGAAGGTAGAATACACTGTGTGTCCCGCTGTGCTCTGTCTGATCTTCTCCATTGCCTTGGGGCAAATAAAATGCAGCATTCTTTAAACTCGTTTGTAAACTATTTATGATTTCCCAAAGTCTTCCCTTATATTCCCCATTTTGAAACACCAGTCTTCAGGATTTGAAAGAACATCAACTCTCTTCATTCTGAGCAAATTATTATTGTGATCAATGTGGCAACTCTTTCTGCAGTACTTACACAAGATGCTATCACCATCATATCAAAATATGCTTTACAGAAAAAGAGGAAACTTGCCTTGTCTTGATCTGACTTCCCCAGAATTATTTCAGATTTGCTTGCATTATGTATGCAACCTGTACTTTCACAACATTAAAGTTTCAGCTATTTTCAGCTCTCAGTTGGGAAGAAATAAAACACACATCTGTGACTGTATCTAGATCACCGGCTGCAGCAGTGCTTTACCATTCCTAATGCTAAGCTGTGTTCCTAAACGAGTCACAACTTCTTGTCAGGCAGAAACACAGTCACAATTTACCTTGCTCTGCACCTGATTTTCATGAGAAGAAAATCATAGTACATGCCAATACGTCCCCAGGTTGAACAGACATGGAGCCAGAACCCACAGCATGCGCTGACATTGGGTCTGTTCCTCAACATTGTCACATACACACCTCCACAAGCCAGTCTAGCTAAGGAGTGCTGTTGTGCAAAATGGGAAGCAAGGAAAAGATTACAAAAAACAGTTCCAAGGTCAAATTGGTTTGCATGAGCAAATTGTGTATTTCACATTCTACTTTAAATATTAAGGAAAAGTCCTGGTTTACTATTAATTACAAGCATGATCAATCCAACCATTTATTATGTGCTTATGCAGAAGAGATGAGGTGTATGAAGAACACCCAGGACCACAGTGAACCAACTTGAACAGTTTTCTAATATTGTTGACAATAAATGAATGGTATCCAGTACCTAAAATTTGCACTCCCTTCTTTCATTTATTATATTAGTGTCACAGTAAGACACATTTTTCTTAGCTACTGAATGCCCACATGCCTGTCTCTTTTTTATCACAGAAGGCTATACTTTCAGGCAAAACAATATTCCATTGTAAAACTAAGCATCCAAGTACTAATGGGAGGAAATTATCTTCAAGCAGTATAACCAAATGATAATTTTCTGAGGTTTTCAGTTTTATCAAATCCCTGAGATGTTGACATTAAGATGGGTTTTCCTTTTAGGGTAATCCATTGCACTGACCATGTCATGCAGATGTATTTTATGGACCCCCAAATGCAACTTGAGAGCTGATGCAAATTGGAACATTGGGCACTCCAGCCATGAAATGTGCGGCACAATGTGGGGGGGTTGGACTAGATGACCTTTAAAGGTCCCTTCCAAACCAAACTATTCTATGATTCTATGAAATCTAGGCTGCATTATTAATTTTTGCATATAAACAGTCACATGGTTACTGTGAAGACATTGTTTTCTTGGGTCCCAGTAATATGAATCACAGAGGAATGGGGGAAAAAAGTGCAAGTTGTAGGAAAGTTGGGAAAGTTGTAGGGAAGTCAGGAAAGATGTCATACTTTCAAAAAAAAAAAAAATGCTGCAAAATATTGCACTCTTCATCAGCTACGACAGCTCTCCCAAATGCCTATTTGCTACCTCCCTTCTTCCTCTTAGAAGCCTTTTAGAAATTTGCAAACATTTTTAGTATAGTTAGGGTTAGCAGCAAGTAAGCACTGTGCTAGGAAGCAAATACTCTTCCCATTTATCCTGGATGTTTTGCTCATTACAGGAAGGGGTATCAAATCTTCAGACAAATTACTAGCGAGTTCTTGTCTGCTACTTACAACAAATAAAACATCAGCTAAGCAGATCTTCACTGATAAGTGGTCTGCCCTCCATTTCCATCTCTCTGCTAAATTTTACGTAAAATCAGCATTTAAAGACACCCCCGGTTTTTGAAGAGACAATAGTTACATGTGCCAAATTGTTTCTAACCCTCAATAAAATCCTACCAGTGGCCCCTTGTAACATTTTTTGATTTTCCATGAAATGAAAGCCTGTGGGGATGTTTACATATCTGAAATATAAATCCCACTAACAAGCACAGAAAAGAACGTTCAGTTCTTCTTGAGCTATTAGGAAACACTTGCATCCCACAAAAAAGACAAAGTATTTACAAGGTAGTGAAAAGTCAGCAAGGTAGTGAAAAGTCAGACACCATGGGTGTTAGGTGAACCTAAGGCCCTCCTTACACACACACGCTGGCAGCCTCCCATCACTTCCAAGCACAAAAGCAGCTGCTGCCTTCAAGCACTCCCTGTGCAAATGGAAGTTTATTTTTCCACATGCCCAACCAGGTCCTCTCTCTCACTGCTCTCTGTACCCTGAAGGTGCTCAGCCCTTTCTGCTGCCCCCATGCACTGAAGTGACATGGCAAACACGTCAACTGCCCCATGCAAACCGCCACCACCTCCACCTCCCTCTCCGGGGCACAGAGCAGCTGGCAGAAACCGGGCTTTCATGGCAGAAGGGGAGGAGAAGAGGGCTGGATGGCAGGAGCCAGGAGGACTGTTGCTGCCTTGGCCCCCCACCCACAGGCATCTCTGCCCTTCATAATCCAGCCTGCCCCACTGGCAGCGAAGCCCTGTCTTACTCCGCCCTCTCAGGCCCACAGGAGCTGACTGCTGGGCAGCATTTGCAATTTCACGACAGAGGAGCCCTCAGATAACTGATTCAGACTCTCTCAGACTGTATCAGTTAAAAGGGCAATAATACTCGTGTGCATTCAATTGCAAAAGATGCTGGTAAAAGGAAGGCAACAATAAGGGATGTAATTTCACCATATAGCAATGTGATAAATTAAGGTCGTGGCATGGGAGACAATCCTGACTATTTCACTCTGATGCCTCCAGCCATGGCTTTGTGGAGCTCACCAAAATAAGCCTCTTGAGCACCTCTTGCAATGGTAGTGGCAGTTTCACTCCAGAGACCACAGGTCTGGATCCCTGGAGCATGGATTAAACGCTGTCAAACACAATACCCTTCAATTCAACTCCACTTTCTTACTTTAATCTATAACATCGCCCACACCCTTAAGTGGCTACTTCCATTCACCATGTATTTTAGTGAAAGTGCTATAGATAAACTGATTGTACAAACTGTTTGTGAACATTGAGTAAAGATGGCAAAGCCCTGTAGGGTCTCTCATAGACACTACATCACTTCAAGATGAGCTTAGGATTAAAACTTCATTTAACTTGCTTCTGCCCAGTAGCAAGCAATACCTAGTGCTGGGAAAAAGCAAATTACATGACGGTATGAATGCTTACTCACACTATGCTATAAATTCTAAAATTGGCCTATCTGCAAACATAAGCACTCTCAACTTACTTTCTGATGTAAGATCACAAGCGATTTCTCTGAAATTCATAAATTTGAGATCAAACTTGTCCCAGTTCCCTTCTATTCCCCAGGTAAACTGCAGATTTCATAGGAGGGCACCCAAGAAGAATCCTCTCTAATTCCCCATTAGTCTTTCTTTCCAAAGTCCATTTCTGGTCTACTTTGCACGTCTGCCTCACTACATATGTACTGGCAAAAGAGTAGTCACTTTTCCATGCAACTCTGCTGTGTAAAACCACCGTCCTGTAGAACTATCCGAGTTTTTAATATCATGTTATCACCAATGAGTCTACAAAGCTATGGGACAATAATTAGAAATCTTTCTAATGTAGGCAAAACCACAAAGGCCACATTCTTCCTATTACTCACTACCTCCTGTTTACCAAAATACAATTGAAAGTCATCCACTTATCTCAGGAACAGAGGATAATTTAATGAACTTTTCCCAGGCACCCACATTTGAGAGAGAGTTTATAACAGAAAGACCTCATTCTAGCCAGCTCAGCTGCATGTATTTTTATGTCATGTATTCACAGCTATATTTAGTGATAGTAATATTTAGTGATACTAATATTAATACAATATTTAGTGATAGTAATACTCAGGATGCAGTCCTTTTCATACAAATCCTTCATACTAATGTACAGAGCTCAAAAGAACTCTTTTTGCAAGCTTTCCTGAAACCACAGAAGATGCTGTCAGCATGGTATTATTTTTTTCACATCCTTCTATGTGCATTAAAAGAATCAACATTTTACCATGTTTGTCCATATGTCCTCAGGGGCAGCCCGCCGAGTTGCCCAACAGAAATAACACTGAAGCCAGAGAAAAAAATAAATCTTTTGCTTTAAAGTCAGACCATTAGTGTCTATTTCTGATATGAGACAGAAGAAATCTTTTAAAGCAGCTTGTATTTCAGGAATCTGGGGCTTAAAATACACTGGCCGATCACACACGGGAACCCTGATGAAGTTACTGGCTTTTTAGTGCAATCCAGAATATTGCAATGTTGTTGTCTTTTTTTTTTTTAAAATCAGATTTGCTGCCAAAATATCCTGCAGAAGTGAACATGCTCTGTTATTCACCTCTGCCTGTAGCAGCTCTGCCATCTGGCACTAGCAAGTATTTATCTAAAAAGTAAATCTGAATTAAGGATCATGAACCCACTCCTTTTAAACTGTTTCACCTGAACACAGAATGTCAATTCACAGTAATGTGAGATATCAAACCTACCAATTCACTACTATTTATTTAAGCCCACACAGCAGACCCAGAGGTACTCTGCTGCTTTAAAAGATGAAGCATCAAACTGAAACAAAAACTGAGCTAATCCCAGATTTCTGCGTCCCTATAAAATATAAGGAGAATTCAGCACAGAAATAACATCCCATCGTAATCCAGGCCATAATCTCATTTAACCAGAGCAAAACGAACTATACTCATCCTTATGCTGGCTCCGAGTCCAGAGCAGGGCAGGGGGACTATAGTCACGACAGACTAGTCAAGTGGGAACTCAGACTCTGAAGGCAAATGAAAGGACCATCATTGCTATATTCACAGTATAGGCTGCACGCTTCACTCTTTATTTAAACTAACACGTGCTCAAGAATACACAAAGGTTTCAACAGACGAAAATTGAGACTGTGACTTTTTCCTGTGTGAAACAAAACCTCACGCAATGCAACGAAGTGGGAGCCCCTCTAACAGTTTGGGCCTTCCAGGGCAAACAGGACATATTCACTGCCTCCCTCTGTGTCCCCCTGCTTGAAGTGCTCCAGGGATAAAGTGAAGAGCTTTTCAGGACACAGTATAAACAAAGATTTAACAGTTCTTTCCCCTGCCTCTTTAAAACCAGGCAACAAATCTAATCCGAACAAGACTTATTCAGAAAACAGGAAAAGGGACAAAGCAGATGCCCTGTAGATACATATACAAAAAGACCCCCAAAACAACTCATGTAAAAATTGTCATTTCTAAAAATTAGGCAAATAAAAACATGAGTTCTCCAACAAACAAGATGGTTCAGTATTGCAAACAGTGCTATTCATACTGCTCACATGCAAGGATTTTATTCCAGTGTAACTCCTTTCCAGGGGCTTATTTATAACATGCAAAAAAAGAAACAAAAACTTGTAAAAAACCCAACTCAAACTTTTTCCCTCCCTCCTGTGACACTGTTCTGTGTCACAAGGATGTACCACACAAACACCAATATACTGCTGCTTTTTCATATACTGCAGAGTCCTCTTTCAGAAAGTCTAATGTCAAACAGCAAATCACCATAGAAAATATACCAACCATTTTGGGGTGTGTGTGTGGGGAAATCTTTATTCAGTGCATGGTCCATCTTTTACAGTGTGTAAAACTCAGCATCTGATACAGCAGTGCTCCAGTTTGGGTTGATCATTAGGTAAGAGAGTAACATGATCAACAACTCACCCATAATTAAAGATCATTCACATAAATTCATTTCAATAACAAGACTGGATTTCCCCTAAGTTCTTTACCAGCCATTTAGCAAGGCTAGCTATAAATCATTGCTGACATAGCTTTTGTGTAAAGTAAGAGAGTGCTTCCTCCCACTGAAGGTCTCGGAGCTTCAAGAATTTTGGAGAAATGCTTTAATTTCACATGGCCCTCATTTCTCCACTTACTACCCACAGCAACAGCTGTGTTTCCTGCGGAGTCACTTCCCCCTGCCACAGCAGGGAGAGGTAGAACAGCATACACAAGGATGATGCCACTGCCCACTTCAAAACTTCTGCTCGAGGGCTGAGGAAGCAGAATATGTACGAGATCAGAGCTAATCCAGCAGCACTGCTACCGAAGTGCCAGGAAGGCAGGTGAAGGGCTCAGAATAACACAGGGCATGGCCATAAAGAAAGCCACAGAAAACAGCAGCAGGTTTTACAAAGGAAGAAACAAGTAAAAGGACAGCTGAACACCCCACCTGTCCTTCGCAACACAAACGGCACAGGAGCAAAAGGGAAGAGCTTTGGAGCTTTGCACCATTTAAAGCTTGCCTAGGTGGAAAACCTAACAAGGGGAGAGAATCATTAAATAGGTTACAGTAGAGCAGCTGAAGTGAGAATGAAAAAAGGGGGCTTAAACTTCAGCAGGAAGTACGCAAAAGCTTCAATAAGGGCAGACATAACAAAACATGGCTCTAGAGTAATGCAAAGACAAGAAAACCAGCCATGCGAGCACTGGTGAAGTTCTGTAGGTTAGGAACAGGAGGGGAGAACAGTGAGCTGGATCTTCTGCTTGGGTTCACTGGCGATAACAAACCTTTACTACAGAAAAGAAAGGCCAAGGAGATCATAAACTCTCACACTTCAAGTCCTGCCAAAAGTACAGGTGAAATGGTCCCAACAGCTTCTGCCATTTGTTGCCTTTACGGCCTAATGCAAAGCCAACTTGAAGCAACAAAAACTAACTTTCAGGGTGCTTAGAAGGCAGACTTTAGGAAGCCCTATTATACTTACTACAAATCCCTGCGTAGAAGGATTAAACACAGCTGCTTCCTTTGCACTTAACACAGAGTTATGATCACTTCCCTGCACAAATCTCTCCTACCTTGGATATTTACGCTTTAGTTGTGACATGTTAATATACCTAAAAGAAGGCATGTAATTACCAAGAAAGGATCACAACAAAGACCACTAAAATTGCTGTAGATCTTCCCAGAAGCTTTCCAACTCAATAAAGCAAACTGTCTAGCCATCTTCTGAGGCTGGGCTTTTTGTTCTTTTTAAGCTGATGCTCTTTTTCACTTAGTGGCATTCCAGCAGCAGACAGAGAGACGTAGCAGGCAGCACGAGAATGAGACAAATCAGAGGGAGTTCTCTCTGGTGGTCAGCACTTGCACAAATAGTTTACAGACAAGTAAGATGGAGAGAGGCTGTCTTCAGGGTTGTGTTGACTCAGAGGCTGTCATCCTGTTTTTTAGGTGTTAAGCATGTTCTTTAAATTTCTTTTTAAAACGGTAAGTATTTAACTGTGCCCACAATGCATTAATAAATAAATTATGTAAACTCAATTGAAGATAATTGAGTTTTATCATAATAAATTATTTGTTCTGGTTTGACATAATACAGAATCCGTACTCTAAATGCATACATACTTGAAGGCAAACACAATTCTGGCATGCTATCTCAGAAAACAGTAATTCAGATACATACCAGCGGAACAATTAAGACTGTAAAGACTTGTTTGGATTTGGGAGGGGAATGAAAGACTGCTGTGTGCCAGAACTTTGTTAGTGAGCAGCCCTAAAACCAACCATAACATTGTTTAAACTAGCTTGCATTTATAATGTTGTAACATGAGAAATATTTTATAACAGAAACATAAATCATTAAAATTAGTCACCAAAATTTTGCTCTGGGAGATGGGCATCCATGAGTGACTGTTTTAAAAACTTCTCTCACACTATAGTTTTCTAAGTTGGATGCCACAAGAAGTGTATACTACCAATGCACTAGCAAATCTTACTTTCCATTTTAGTAAGAAACCTAATATTTTTTAAAAGAGGAAGTAACACCAAATCTAGTTAATTCACAGCAATGAAAACACTGTGCATCAGTGGATGCTACAAATTAGCAAATAGAAGAACCTGAAGTATGTTGTCATTTTTAAATGACCTTATTACAGCACCATATTTCTTTGAGAGAAGGCAGTGGTAATTTTTATGTAAATTGTACAAGAAAATGAGTGGTAATTTCAAGTAGCTGAAAGTAAGCTAGTAAATGACCAGGTTTTGAAAATATACTCCTCTCATTCTGAAAATAATACACAGAAGTGACCAGGCTCCCTTGTTATTAAGAGCAGCTGCACTTTAAAAGGACACTGCCTTGTAAATCCAAAATAAATGGGGGTGGAGGGAGAGGGAGAAAAAAAAAGGAAAGAAAAGGAAAAAGAAATTAAGATAAATGCATTATTGCAGTTCTTGTGAGGAGTACAGCAAAGGTCAAGACTCAGTGGATTCCACATAATTAGCAATACCAGTCTAGACTACATTAAAATTACAGCATGAGAGTGAATAAAACAGCAGTAAAGCCACTACGAAAAAACTGTTTTACCCACTCTGCATATGTCAACACTAACTAGAATATGTCCTATTTTTTGCATATAACCAATTGTCAGACCAGGACATACATATACACACTGACTTTTAGTGGCACAAAATGAAAACCACTCCAATATCTGGAAGTATCATTTAAAGTATTTGAAGAAACTGTTTACATCCAGGCACTGCACAGATCATAGCACGCACATGCTCCCAGCCTGAATGCTGAAGGCAAAACAACACTGTGATTCTAAAGGTAAACAATTATTTTGCTATTTCTAATGCCACTGGTTTTTATTCTATTAACACAGCAATTCAGAAGTCAGTAGATTTATTTTTAAGCAAGAACTACAGAACTGCAGCACTCTCCAAGGAACCAAGGGCTGCTTAAAAAGTGGTTGTTTTCCTTGCCCTACCATCTAGCAGCACTGTTTCTTCGAAAGAGGTCTTCTGTCTTTAACATGGCTGCCATGCCTTACATAACATCAATGAATGAGAATATAGTTATTTTGCTTCCTAGGTCATGCACTGCTCATTAGCCATATGATTCTCCACATTGCACTGCAAACAGTCAAGACAAAGGTTTGCAGTAATGCAGCTCCAAAGATCAGCATCCTCTGAGAATAAGCAGCAGCAGAGACTCAGCCTTCACAAGCTCTAAATTCCCTTTCCTAGCCTTCTCTAGTAAATAACAGGCATTCTTACCTTAAGAAAATAATAATATAACGGTACTCAGTAGAGCCTCCTCTGTTTCATCTGTGCTTGTAAAAAAAAATCTTGGCGCAACTGTCTGCTGCAGCAGGTAATCAATAATATAACCTCCTTCTTCTGTTGCCAGAGCTGCTCCATCTGAACGCTAGCTAACGTGAACACTGTCAGTGTGAGTCATACAGTGACTCAGAGCAGATGCAGAGCTGCAGGAGGAGTTTAACTTTCAGGGCTTCCTCTCGCTCGCTCGCTCCTGCTCTCTCACACAGGCACACACGCACTCGCCACCAGTGCATGTCTCTGTGTGCCTGCAGACTGCCCCAGCTTTTTCCTTTAGCAGCAAGTTTGATTTCATCCTCCACATAATCTTGTTTGGTTTTTTTCCTGGATGGCAATTCTCTTTCTTCACTGTAAACATATTTATCTTGAATGCAAAAGCTTGCTCTGCAAGCCAGGTCAATACTGTGGTATGCCAGGTGGCGTGCTACTACAAGCTGTCTGTGGACTCACACCACTCATCAAGACTAAGGGAGGAACTCAAATACCCCAGGAAAGATTCTGAAACAAAAGTACTGAGTTAGGGCAGTATCTATTTATTCATGACAAGTTTATAGCAAAGTGCTTCTAATTTCATTAAATACTCTGGGGAGGACAAATTTGCTCTCAAATGCTGTGAGATAAAAGAACTGTAGGAAGGACTATGGGATGCACGTCAGCAGAAATCCTGCATGCCTGACACCAGTTTAGCAGGGAGAACTGCCTGTGGGAAAAGAGTATAGCTGCATTATAGACAGTAGCAGTTTATTTGGGTTTAGGGTTGAATTCTGGCAGCCTCCCCCACAGCTATCCATCTCACTAGGCACTGATTGCCACAGTCAAAGCAATTTGATCGCCTGTTTATTTCCCAGGACTGCCAGACAACCCACCACCTACAACCGAGAACAGGCATCATGAAGCCAAAGTTAGGAACTTAATGCTAGACACTGTTGATATGCACTGCTGTACTGATTACACTTTATTTCTGAAAGGCACATTATACTAAGCAGTTGCAGTGTTGAGCAAATCCAGCCTTCAAAGAGGCAGATGAAGCTTTCTACTACTGACCTAGCAGGTCAACCACATGGAAACAAATTATGGTGGGATGAATCAAGAGCGTATTGTCAAAAGAAGCTGCTGGCCCAAGGAACAATGCCATTAAAGTGTGTAGACCTGCTTAACAGCAGATAGTTTGGGAAAAAGGCACTTAGTTTATGTCAAAGCATTTACAGCAGAACATCTTTCCTCATACTCAGTAAATGTCCAGCTGGCTATTGCCCAGATAAACAGATTTGTGTTGAGATTTCTCACAGAAAACCTAATATCAAAGCATGACTTTCATGGTTATGTGGTTTTTGTCTTTGCAAAGCTCAATCAATTGAAAGGTACGCCCACCCATCCAATCCAAGTATGTGCATGGCACTGTTCAGTACTGTATCTGGTTGTTATTAAAGCTACTGAACAAACTTCATACTATTGATGGTGAATGTTTACTCTCTCCATGTATCTGAAAGCAGCCAAGAACACTGGCTTGGCAGGGATCAAGACATGAGAGGGAATCAAGCTGAGCAAAACAATCCTTCAAGCATGGCCATGGAGATAACATAAACAAGGGGGATAAAGAATAGCTGGTGTCTATGAAAATACACTGAACTAAACTCTTTCCCCTAAAACCACCAGTATTCTATCATTTGGAAAATCTTCCATTGAATCCCATCCTTTCCCCAATTTACTAATGATTTTCGTGTCTTAAATGGCTGAATAGGCAAAAGAATGCTAAAATCCACAGCATCCCAGGGGACGGATGGGGGACGCAACAACAGCAGCAACAAAAAACCAAACCAAGCCCCCTGAGATTTTAAACAGGAAAACTAATAGCAAGGCCATGGTTCAAATGACATCTATGACACAGGCAGAGAAGATGACAAAACTGAAGACAAAACTGGAAGGTACTTCAAATGTCTGGGGCTTTGGGGGTTTTTGGGGGGGATGGTGGTGGTGGTGGCTTTTGTTTGTCTGGTTTTAAATGTATGGCACACAACTGTGTATCTACATTCAATTTTGTGCTGCTGTCCACCTGAATCAAAGATGACTCAAAGAGAAGAGCCCTTAAAGGCCTCAAAGAGATAAAACACACCAAGAGCGAGCATGAACTGTGTAAAATACTTGCCTCAGCTGCAAATGACCTCATCTACAAGTCAGAAGTGATCTAGCTGCTGTAGGCAGCAGTTCCGTGTTGCCTAATTTATCAGTCTCCTTAGCTAGACCTTCTCCACTAGAAAGGGTTTGGATCATGGGTCTAAAAGTGAGAAAACCTGAAGCTTCTTACCCCAGCACAGGTAAAACCCAAAAAAACTGACATTGATGTGGATGAAAACTTGAACAGGAATTTAGAACAGCCTGCTAAACTACATACTGCTGCAAGAGATTTTGCATTAAAAGGCAGTATAGACTATTATATACTTTAAGGACTAGAGATAATAGTTTTTCCTTTTTCTCCTTTAGGAAACAAGCAAGCAAAGGCTTTTCTATGGTACCTATTCAACATGGTACCCCAGAACATGCTATGCTAAAGAATCCTGTTCCTCCTCATCATCTCCCCATCTCTGGGAATTTGTTTGTTTGGGATCTTTTTTTCAAAGTCATAATTATGCCAGCGATGGTGGAAATGGTTTCCCACAGCCTCTTCTAGGTTGTCAGATTCCATATAAACCTGCTTTCTCATGAAAGCTCAGTCTACAGTCATATTGTCCTTACTGAGAACACCAACCTCTACTCCTGTTCTCAAGCCCTTTTTTTTCTCAGCTATACTATCCTGGGGGGGTGAGTGGGTGGGGAAGCATCCATCTTCTTCAAGGACAGAGCTGGCTCCCAATGCAATTGAGTAACAGAAGCAGACTGGGGACCACCACCAGTACCCACCCTAATGCCTCCCCTCCTCACCCTCCTAGCCTTCCAGTTATCCTTCCTTCAGCTGCATCCTAATGTTTTGTAGCCTTGTTTTTCTGAGCCTTGTGGAAAGGTGGGAGTTCAGAGATACTAATTTTTGAGGAGCACTGACACACGTTTTCAAGACAAAACGCAGAGCTCATTTTCTGAACAGGCTCACGCTCCCTTTATCATTGTTACGGGCATTACAGTACTTTCCAAAGGTCCTCACCAGTGAGCAGCCACACATGGAGGTGAGCACTATGCACACACACAGTAGAAGAGACTCACTGCAGAAGGAGCACGTATTTTAAAAAGACATATAGGCAAAAAGTTGAGAAAAAAAATATTTTTTGCATCATCTTACAAAGCACAGCTAACTGACTTGACCAACGTTGCCACATGTCCACAGCAAAGCCAAATGCAGAAACTAGATTTCAGTGTCTTTCTCACTAGACTATCAGACTTCCCTTTTGGCACATCTCAGTAGTATGTTCATTTCTTCCAGCTAATAACCTTTCATGGGTATTTTGATATGCTATGACAAAAGCACTATTTGCTTCTCAGGAAAATTAGAACTGCTGGGAAAAACATCAGCACCAGAAACTTAATCCTGCGCAGACAATGAACAGAGAAAGCCACACATGAAAGCAGAGCTTTAGTGATTGGGTATGGGAGGAAAGAGGAGGATGCACTTATTCATCACATTTATCTCAAGGCTTCTGAAGATAAACAACAGGACACACTATAGCAGTTGAACTTTTTACCGTCACTACATCATCCACCAATGTCTCACAAGCACCTTGCACCAATCTCTACAAAAGCAGTTAGCAAAGCAACCCGCAAGCGACTGTGGGAAACTGTTTCCACTACACCACACAAGTACATCTCTTCACTGAGATCACCTCCTCAAGTTACTGCTATAGCTACGACCCAAGCAAAATATATTTTTTATTTCTCTCGTAACAATCCAAAGCTACATATCCTGCACTGGAAAGAGACTATGAAGTGACAAGGTGCCTGTAACATACTGCATGCAGATCTTGGAGGGAAGTGCTTCTGCACATCCAGTGAAAATGCACAAGACAACCTAAATGCCCATTTCCTCTTTATGGTCTGTTCTCAGCAGATGAAACAAGAGATTCCGAGAGACTAAGATCAGAGAAATAAGCCAAAACAAGGCAAGAGAAATATCTCTCATAGCAACAAAGATCTACTGACCAGAAGACAGACTAGTTTACAGACACTGCTGTGGCTTCTGCGTATATGGGCATCTACACATTTGCTGTATGCAAAGGCTTGCTTGGATGAGAAGGACTCCCCAGACTGCACTTGATGTCAGCATAGTGTCAGCTGACCTTCTGGCAGCTGGCCTGCTCGTATCTATCCACTTCTGTTCTCTTTTTCTCTTTAATGCCAACATCTGCCCATGTTTTGCATTGACAGAAAAGGTCAGCAAGACCCTCATGATACATTAAACCTGATAATCAAGTGATGCACCACTTGCAATTACTGTGTGCCTGATCTCATTCCCCTTATATTCAAAGCTCCGCTTTTTCCTAAAAAACTACACAGTGCAAGTGCAGAAGCATCTGTAATCTCAAATCTTATGTATATGCCACAGAGATCACTTTGGATAACAGAGAAAGCATGTCAGATAACACGAGTCTCTCCAGGCTTCCAAGAATATTAAAAATTGTTCTATCAACATAGACACAAATTTCTGATTCCAAACAATCTTTTCCTCTACAATGCACAACTACCTCTCTGTTTCAAACCAGCATGCCCCATTTTCTGCACTCATACAATAATTTCAATTGAATATTGACCTACGAATACTAACAAAAGAGACACCCAAACCCAGGCATAAACTCATTTTGAGGCGAGCATATGTTAGTGCCTGACTTAAACATCATGGTTCCTTGTACTGTCTAACAAAATGCTATACTCTGGTGCGAATTGTCTATAGCCATTCATTTTGCTTATTCAATACACTCTATACATTTTCTGAGTGAAGTTTTTCCTGTTGTCTTCACAATGCAGGACTTGCAAATCTCATGCTGGTCTTTGTGACCTATGACGATAGGTTCTTCAAATGCCTCAGAAAGAACAATTGTCAGTGCCGGAGAAAGTCGATGCAAAGACAAAGGTTTCTCAGTACCATCTCCTGCACTGGATAAACTAAATCAAAACCCAGTAAAACTGAATGTAAAGCTGGACAATTTTGATAACTATTCTGCAACATTTCTTATAAAATTTACTCCTCATCATCTGCATGAAGAAAGAGCAGCTGTAACACAAGACTTCTGTGTTGCACAACAGATGCCTAATGCTTCATCTTGTCTTCTCAACTTATCTGTACTCCTTTGCAATTTAACCGACCCTATTTTTATCAGGGAAATCATCTTCTGATATGTTCCTCATCAGTGAGGTCATGAAAAGGAACTGCCTATGTAGACATGTTTAAGGGCCTCATTCTCTTACTCCTATTCTTGGCATTCTTTGCCATGCAAAAAAAGTCCTGTTGTTAGTATAGTGTAATACAGCACTTCACAAAAAGCTAAGAGGGTCCCCAAATGTATGTTGACAAGTAACATCTAATAAAAAGAAAAGCCATGGTTAAACCATTTTTCTTCTTTTTCTCTCAAAATTCTTTATTTCTTCTTTCAAAATAAATTATGTAACAATCCAATCAGTTATCTGCAAGTTCACAAATTTTAAGTCGCTATGTGTGAATCCAACCTTTATTTGTGGTGCACTGTAAATTATCCCCCAGATTAACGCCACGAAAAAGCAACAGGACCATTCAAATATTAAGGTACTGTACATGTTGCATTGTGTATCAGAATCCAGATCAGTGGGAGCCTGAGGTGGAAAAGCTTATTAACAGTGTTGATAATGGAAGTGTTTCTTTCACGATTAATCTAAATTTTGACATTCAGAACTTAACAGACTTGAGATCATTTGGGATTTTTCCTAAAATTAGGCCATGGAAAAAGCTCACAAAAAAGAAGCACCTCAGTGTTCTTAATGTGGTTTCAAAAAATCTTAGTATCAAAGGCTACATGTTCTAAGAACAGTAAACTACAAACCAGCAAACGTACACAGATAATAAGAGAAGGCAAAAAATACAAAAAACAAGACTAGGTTCAGCATCTGCTTATTAAATAAATTATTTTCTCTTACTTCAGGTACATAAAAATACAGACGGCAGCAGACAGAGCCCTGTGCACCATTTGTTGGCACTTCCACCAGTTATGACATCTTTTTCCATCTATCTATTGAAAGATCAGTTGGTGTATCAGAGCTGAGTGGTTGCTTTGTCTTTTTTTAATCAGCTTAATTTGTTTATGTATAATCCAGAAGTATGCACTGATATATTGCTATATACATTTCTAGATTACTTTCATCTCCTAGTATGGCAAAAGGTCTCATTGCATGGGATGTCTTGGGGACTAAAGAGAGACCAGAGATTACAGATGTTTGCATCATATATTGTTTTGGGAAAAGACTTTGAGTCCTTGAATATAATGGGAATTAGACTGGGCAGATAATAACTGAAGACATTGCATCATTTGATTACCAGGTTTAACGCATTATTAGAGTCTCACCGACCTTATCTAACAATGTTTGTGTGTCTGTATTAAGGAAGCATGATTAGTATTTAGGAATTATGATTAAATGGAAAACATTGGTAATCGTGCTACTTAAAGGTAATTTTTTACATCTATATCTTATGATTCTACAAAGTCTTCATCCACTCAGTTTCCCATCAAATGTATGGCATACATTCACTCAGTTGTTGAACAGATCCATCTAAGTCACCAAACAATTCCAGCTATGCAGGAAAGCGATGTGCACAGCTCCACATACAGCCTCCTGTTTATAGTTCTGTTCCACCAGCCTAAACTGGTAAGATTACTGGCATCATCCTTCTATATTATAGAGGCAGTAAAACATATATTTTCTATTACCCTGCCCCTACCCTACTTCCACCTTCTTCTAATTCTGCCTGTGATGTACTTCAGCTGTCTGGAACTGATGGCTACTCCTGCACTTGCCTGATGAGGCTTGCAGTGGTCACAGACCACGGGTCCTGCTGCCCTGCACCACTGGGAGGGAGCTGCAGCTGCCTCTTCCAGCCCCGCCTGGGCTACAGACCCAAGGTTTCCTTGACACGGAGATTAGTTTCGTGAAAAGCACAGGTCTGTTGGCATGCGTTTTGCACCTGAGACAGAGTCAGGTTAGAGAAAAAGCATGCACCCAGAGATCTGGGAAACAACAGGTCATGTTATCCTCATTACCTATTCTCCAGCTCATCTCACAGTTTTCAACTCAACACAGAGGAAGGTAAGGTTTCCCTCCTCTCAGATCATTAGTTTTGGGGGGGCATGGGACTGGGTGGTTCTGTTTTGTTGTTTTGGTTTTTTTTCAAATGGAAGAATGAAACAGGTAGAGCCTGAGGCTCAGAGGCATAAGTTTCTAGGGCCCACCTCACTAAGCTTGTAATGATTTTATCCATTACTTGCCTGACATTACCCAAAGAGTCTTGCAAACTGAATCTTAAGCTCTGATCAGTGCACTAAATATTGGACAAGCTTTCTTTCAAGGTATTAAGTAAATTTGGGATAATGCTTAGTTTTGGAAGGAAAATATCCATTTAATCCAAATATCCAAATCTTGTGAGGTGATTCTAATCAATACAGAACTGTTTAAAGAACTATTTAATAAATGACAGTCACATTCCCAGAAAGGTATTCTCCAAAATACGTTAGCTTTTGCAAGTTGAGTATTTTAGACACTCACAAAATAATTTTAGAGATAAAGAAGACATACTGAAAAGAGCTGGCTATAAATACAAAATCACCAATACAAGCATAAGTCAGCAACAGCCATAAAGACAGGTAGCGTAAAATCACTTTATCAATTGCCATAGTTCAAAATAGCATTAATTCTCTGTTAAATTCTTGTGGGAAAACCAAATCTATTAACCCTCCATGAAAGGGCTTCTGAAATATAATACAGTATATTCATCTTTGCTGATTGTATTAAGATTGATCGGAGACACCAAGCTGAGCAAAGAGAAAGAAGACAGAGCCTTTATCCATGTCAGTTCTTTAACAGAATTCAAGTAAGAAATTATCTCTCTAATACAAAGAATAGTCATTTGTAGCTTCAGAACCGTCCATGTTGCTTGAGAACCACTGGACTATCTCCAGCTTGGTTAACTACTGCACCGTACTGGTTCAGCGAGGAAATCACAAGTAAGGGCAAATACCAGCACCAAGCTGGAGTTGCCTTGAGCCAGGCACAGCAGAGTATGGAAACTACGTGATCCACACCCATCACTATGGAAGGACTCTTAAAATACACAGGTTGTAATTCAGTGTAACAGCTGTAGCTAAGATGGAAAAGGAAACACACATTAAAATTAAAGGAAGACAAGTAAAAGCTATCCTCACATTAAACCAGTTTCAAAAGTATGGGTGTCTTTCTTTTTACAGCTGATCTAAAAAGGGGTAATATACAAGCAGCACCTGTTAGGCAGTGTTTCTAAATAGCCTGCCTTTTTTAGGAATTCATGTGACAGGCTGAAACCACACAAATACTGGCCAAACACTATTTCAAAAGGACGTGATGCTTTGTCAGCTTCATATAAATGAGGTTAAAGTTTATTTTTATAGACTATAATTTAGATAGCAGCTAATCCGTACAAGCCTTTTCTTGTATAAAAAATAGTGCACATTTCTTCTACCCACTCTTCCCCCCACACCAGTTCTTCCTCCCAAAAAACAATTGACTGAAGGTTCAAAAAATATCATTGAGACCTGCCTGAGCCTTTTTACAAATAGCAACAAACTTTGCATGAAATTGCTATCAATTATAGCTTATATAAGAGAATGAGAAGGAAATAATAATTCTTTTAACCTGCATAAAAAGTTTTCCACGCAGGAAAGCAACATATTTCTGGTATCTTACTTGTGATCTTTTGGGTTGTTTGTTTTTAAGAGAAGCCTTTTCAGCTTTATTATGCCAATGTTCCATATCACTATGGGCTAACAACCTGTAATTTAGGTACTAAAAAGAGCAAATATGTAGTCTGTAGAGTTAAGCTTTTCATTGAAAAAATCTCCCATTAAGGAAAAAATTTAAAGTGGGAACTTCAAAAATTGCCTTAAAGAAACAATCTATTGATTCCTCCTACAGATGCAGCCTGCTAACCAGAAATAAAAGAGTATTTAAGAACATAAATTAAAAAGTCGTGGCTTAAAATTCTGTAATGCCTCTGATCTCTTTAACAGGTTGAAAATTACTACAATCCATGCATACCTCTTACATGCAATGCGGACGCTGAAGAGACTACATTAACAAGAATGTCCAGGAGAGTCAGAAAATGCACTGAATTCTCTACTTTCTCAGAAACAAGACAGGCTGAGTGCAATTCAGAACACCCAAGCTAAGCAGGAGCTAAGTTGCTAACTTAGGTGTCAGGAATCACCCCTCTGAAGGCACTCACTTCCCTCTAAAACCACAGAGGGGATGAAGTCTGCTGGTGCTAATATGCCCCAGTCAGGCCTACCAACAAACAAAAAAATCCACAGAAGATATACAGAAATGCTGCCGTGGCTTAAGTGCTAAAGTTAAATAGGGAGACTATCCAGTAAAAGCAGAGCTCAAAATAGAACACAGATGGGAAGAATTTGGCTGTGAGGTATGAGATGTTTTCAGAAGATGACAGACAGAAACAGAGGAAATGTCAGAGCTGCGGAGTCAAGACTTTCAACAAGGCAAAAATCGATGTGACCATAAAGAGGATACGAGTTCCAGTTAATATACCAACCTGAGAGCAGTTCCTAGCATATGGTCTTGAAAGGAGAGAAGTTAATGGCACTGTTGTGGCTTGCTAATGGGGCAAGCTGGTTTAGAGAGCAGGAAATGGAGAAGTGATGGCAAAACTGCATGGCAAGTCATCTTAGCGGAAAGCGTGGCAGGGCAAGTTTAACAGCACAGTTAACAGTATGATGGAGAAAGATCCAAGGAGGCGGATTCAGGAGAGGAATGATTCAGGCAGAGACACAGGCACACATCTGTAAGCTGCAAGAGTGAGCTGCCTGCCTGACAGGCTGCTCAAAAGCAAACACAAGAAAATAAGATGTCTGGGGAAGCTGTGACAGTAAAGGGAGAGAGAGGAGACAGAAGGACTTGGGAAGAGATCATCAGGAAAGCTTTATAAAAGTATTATTTGGCAAGAAAAACAATGTCAAGTCTCTGGAAAGAGACCCCAAACTTTTTTCAGCTCCGTTTCCCCTGTTTTGAATTTAGGCAGAAGAGTTTTAAGGCTGTTAAGACTTTGCTGTACCTACCTGCACTCATTCACAGTGGTAAGGCTTCTTCCACTGACACAGGTGTCTGAAGAGCCATGCAGACCTCTGCAGGTTTCAGTCTGGAAAAATGTCCTAACCACATCTTGACCAATGTCATTTTCCAATGTGAACCTATCACTCCCTGAAAGTTCAAGTCTGACTGGCAGGAACCCGAGGAAGACACTAAACCATACAACTCTATTATCAGAGGCCTCAAAAGTCATTCCCTGAATCAAGCCTTCCTTGTTCAGTGGACTAACTATTTACCATCATGGAAAAACTTCTTCCATCAAAGCAAGTGCTACTTAATATGAAGTATTTATGGTTTGCTTAGCCTCTTTAATGCAATAAAGGCAATAATAATGAACAAAGGGAAAGCAACACCATGCAAGTTCCCATCGCTTCATGGACTGCAGATCAGAAACTCCTGGCCTGCCATTAAGCAGTGCTCAAAGGTTTGGCTACTGAAGCTGCAATACAGAGCTATACAAATCCGCCATGATTGCTAAACATGCTGTAGCTCAGTTACACAAAACACATGACATGCTGAGCTTGGATGCTCTTTTGGGCCACCCGTCCCTGAAACTCCTGGGGTTTTAGCTCATGACAGAAATACTCATTTATAGTCACTACAGCTTTCTCCAAGTGTCGCATTGCTGATTGGCTCTAGAGCCATTTTTCAGAATTGTGTGGCACTGACAGAAAAGCCGACAAGAAGAAAAATACTAGTAGCTTCAGAAGAACTGCTGTGCAGAGCCTCCACGGGATATTTTACTCCACAGGCTGCAGGCCTGGAAAGGTACCATGGCAGGTTTGGCCTCTAAGACTGCAGAAGGCACACATCCACAGAAAAAGAAAAAATGGTACGGCAAAGTTTAAGCCTCCTATGATACTCTATTATCAACACCCTGGAATTTATAACACAGCTGCCTGAAGCAGTTGCCTTTTGTTGTCCTCTTCAAGTCCACACACTGCTTTTTGTACTATAAGGAGGATCTACCAAGTACAATCTCTTCTTGAGGAGATGGATGACAAATACAGGAGGCAGGGATAACTAACAGGACTGCTTCTTTACATCTTGGAAGTTTCGTGGGCCGCTCATCCTCCTTCTTCCTCAGAAATGTCTTACTCATCAGTTTTCTGACAGTACAAAAAGCAGTGCAGGAAGGTGGGGAAAAGGTAGATAGACAGAGAGCAGTATTATGGTACTCCAGCCTCAGCCTAGTTTCTAAAAACTGAAGGCAGTAACAACTGAAGTACAAAACAAAGCTGGTTTAGATGCAGCATTGTGGAGAATAAAGCACCAGTCAGAATGTAAAACTGTCTTTAGCTCACATAACACTCAACATACCCCAATTTGTGTACCAAAGCAGACCAGCCCTACTGTTTCAAAATAGCGTAAAATTAATCCCAGCAAGACATGAGCCACTGGTTAGCATCCTCAGCATTCAATCTGGGAGAGCACTGAGAGCAGCTGGTGCAGAGCAAGACATCTCTAAACTAATCTCTAAACTGCCATCAAGTCCCAGAGTGCTCCTACCATCATCTGCAAGCACAAAAAAGAGAGAATTCAGGAAATGACTGTTACTCCTTTTTCTCTCCCCTCAATCTCTCAAGCCTGAGAGCTAACAACCCTGATAAGAAAGAAAAAAAAAAAAAAAAAGACAAAAACATTTTTCAGATAAGTAGTTAAACTGGTATGTCTTATTTTAGACTGAGACTATACAGTTAAACATCCAAAAAGTATTCAATCTCCTGGAAAATTTTTATCATGTTGCCAGTTTGAACAAACAAAATATAATCTATTTTTGCAGCACACAGACTGACATATGGGTGCTAAAGAAGGGTGAGACTGGTACCCTTGGGGCTGATTAAAGGTAATGTCTCACTCATGCATACAGGCACCACTATCAAGCACTTACCTTTATTTGCAGGTGAAAACACAAAATCAATCAGCTAATGTGTTAGTCATTTTGCTCTATTTTGTCAAGTCTATCTGCCTTGTCACCCTTCAAATGATTAAAACAGAGCTGCCACAAAATCATTCAGAGCTAATTACCTATTTGAGAAACATGCCTATAAGCAGGTGTAATTTTTAAAAGGAAAGGCAGGAACAGTTTCCTCCTGGCATTCTTTTAAGCAATGTAAAATTTGTGCCAAAGAAGTAACTCTTGTATTTACAAGAAATCCTTCAATCACTTAGAACATGAAGCTACACAAACCACAAAACTTGAATACCTTTAGATTAAGTTCAGCAACTACAGTGAATACATTGACAGTACAGAGGCACAGACCTGCTCATCTTACTGGACAGGTCAATATTCATCCACATCTGGCTTGGTGCTGCACTGGGGGACTGGAGATCAAACCAAGAAAAGGTATATTTGCAAAGAAAATTACGGCAGAAAAACACCTTAGGATGAAACTACTGGGAGAAGCATTACATTGACAAGACATACCCTGTCATTGCATTTTCTCAAGGCTGGGGCAGGGTCATAAGTTTTAAAGCAGCTGTGGACCTATTTAGCGTATTAAGAATTATAAACTGTGTGATATTCAATGCTTTCCCTAAATGCCCAAATGCTAACATTGTAAGACTAGGCAAAAGTCTCAGGTCTGACTTCTTAAACTAAGTAACCATCACTGCAAATCTCTGCTCTTTCACGATTTAGCAGAGGGAAGTTTGAAGACATGAACCACATAAGTTCAAGTGCTGCAACTCAATTAGAAGGACGTCCACCTTAGGATTACTGAAAACCTCATCAATGTTTACACCTAGCTTGAATAGCGAGTTTTGACCACTGGCAGCAAACCAGCTGCACCCAAACCAGCTTCCAGTTGCTTGGACCGGAATACTGCAAAAATATTTAGCCCAGGTTCAGTAGCAGAATCCATGTTGCCACAAAACACAACCAAATATTCTGTTCCTTTGGAAAGGAAAGGGAGTGCAAATGCGGAAGAGCAGACACAGAGTAGCTGCCACAGGTAGCTGCTAGCTATCCTTCATGAACTCACAGGAGACCCAGGAAAGCTGCAGCCACAGCATTCCAGCTATGGGACCAGAAGAACCAGCTAGCTCAGTGAAAGACCATGACTTCTATTTGTCTGCTGTGAATCCCTTCAACCGAGCCGTGACATCTGAAACAAGCTTGCATCCCGAGACATGAGAAATTTAAGAACTCCTAACACTGCAGCTTGCTTTTCACATGAAAATGCACGATAATTGAAACAGGTGTATAAAGACTCACTCCTGCAGTATGTCAGACTATGGCCTAACCACAGAAATATGTTCTTTTTTTTTTTTAAATCCAGCAACCAAATAAAAGTAAGGCTTAGTTCAGTGTAGTAACACTGTAGTATTAACTTGTGTATGGGGCAGAGTGAATTGCAGCTTATTCTTTCTGAAAAAATTATTCTGAAAATTATGATTTTTGTTCACTTCCACTAACCCACTACTAACAGTAGGATCAGAGAGTTATCAAGATGACAGCTACATAAATAAGGTAGAAATTTTCCCAATTAATAGTTCTGCAGACATATCAGTCATTCTTTGGGCTTCTCAAGTGGTTACATTAAGTAAATTTCCTATGCTAAAAATTAGTAGATACCGTAATGAAAATCAGAACGAGTACCGTGCTGACTTTTAACATTATTTTAGGCAGTCTATACTGGACACCACCCTAAATTTTCTGTACGTCATAAATTCTAGTAATGTTTTTTTGGCTCTTGGCAATGAACTTTTTTTTTTTCCACAACCATGGAAAAAGTGAGCTGGTTCCCTCCATAAGGACAGTGCTTTTCTCTCAGAAGGACAGCACCAACGTGAGACGTCCCCCTAACAAGACACAGGCATCTCCTGTGCCTTGTGACATTGGAGGGTGCTCTCTACTCAGTGACTCCTGCCCTCTGACCTATAGCCCTACATCTGCAAGCGAAGCCACCTCCCCTTCTCCCTCTAGTCACTCCTTTCAATTTGTTTTTGAAAAATGCTCAAGGACAAACTGGTTTTCTGTATGGTTATAGGTAATTTCTTTAACAGAAGTTATCTAAAACACTGACTCTAGTCAAGTAACTCCTTAGTCTGCAACTTCGATGATGTCAGTAAAATTTACTCAGCACAAGAAAAGCACCAATGCTCAACTTTAAGCTGTTTTCAGTATATAGGATTGGGTAACACACAGGAGGAATTCAGTTTCCCAAGGCAGGAGTTTTGTGCCTCTGAGCACAGCTGCCAAAGAAACAGGAGGAATCCAATACGTGTTATCAATCATGAGTGTCTCAAGTATCTTGTGCAAATTTGTCCCCTTTAGAAAATGGCTAGGAAGCACTAATCAATAACTACACATAACTCTGAATTGCTTCACTTTGTGCATGGCTGAAATATTCCATTTAGCAATTAATTAAAAAAAAAAAAAAGCCAGAGAATCTGTGGGGACACAAGGCACAAAAAGGAGAGATTAGCAAAGCCTACCACATCTGTGATCCACATTTCCAGGTTTTTTGACAAGTATAAACAAAAGTGACAGCAAAACTGAAGAACCTCTACTGTAAAATGTAGACTACTCAAGAAATCCTTCTTAGCAACTGTTTCCTTGTTTCATGCTTAATACAGCAAAAATAAATAGTCTAGTGACACAAATTAAAAGCATTAAGAAAACAAAAAGTTATTTAACTTTGCAGAGACCTCAGGTTCCTCTGACTACATCCGTTGCCTTCAGCCAGCAATCCCCAAGTACCGTCTGAAATCTCACTGTGCTTTAGACCTCAACTTGCCTCTGGCTTGCACCTGTTATCCCCATAACCCTTCAGCAGAAAGAACCCATGCCATTAATATATCATACAATTTTTTACCTCTTTGCTACAAGACTTTCTAACATGTCTACCTGTAGAGGCTCGAGCAACTTGGCTCAAGCCAGACTGTTTTTTTCTGAAGGTTTTACTGGTGAAACCAGCACCAATCTGAGCCAGTCCTTCACTCCCATGCTAATTCCAACAGCAGGCCCACATCCCTCAGAGTGCAGGCAACTGGGCTGAAGCCCAGAAAAACATGAGTGCACTTACAACCTTCACAAAAACAGTAATACGGATGCAAACAAGCACATCCTGTTTCAGCTGGTTTCCAACAGTTACCCAGAAACCTCTTAACTTTGCTTAAACTACATTTAACTATCAGCCTTGGTATTTTGTCTTCCAGTTAATCACTTCTGAGTTCCAAAGGTCTGCAAGTAGAAAGGAGACATCAAAGCTAAAGCAGGGCTTTTCTATTCCCCAAAGAAGCAACATGCAGCTACCCCAACTCTCACCTGCAAGAGCTAAACCTTTCAGACTTTGTTGATGAATCAGAACATGATACCATTTTGTTTAAAAGAAATTACTTTTTTCATCTAAAACAAGAGCTACAAGTTCTAGTAGTATTTCTGTTTTCTGTACATTGCTTGTTATCCTTCCTCATGTTTGCTTTTCCTATTTCAAACTTCTTGGGATTTACATAGCAGGAGGGAAGAACAGCTCAGTTAAAAATTACTTTCAGTGGTCCACTAGATTTTTTTTCATTGATGCACACTGTAAGAGAGAAATACACATTTTTTTATAATTGTGAATGACATGTCTTCTGTCTGTTCACACGATTAATTACGAATTATTTTCCTGCTCCTCAGTCTGTTTCACTTTGAAGTTCTACCTTTGCAGGAGCAGTTATTACACAGTAAAATCATTCAGATGAGAAATTCAGGTAACATGCAAATCCTGCAACAAAACATTGTACTTAAAATAAACAGCAAAATGGGTATAAACAAGTACTATGACTTTTCATCATTAATAGCTGTGGAGGTCCAAATGCAAACTCCAAGGGTCAGATATTCACTGTCTATTTTTGTCAGATTGTGTGGTTTTAGAGGCAGAAATGTAAGGCTACAGGACTGTGACTTAACACAAGAAGGTGGCCTTTTCCTGTACAACAGATGACATCTGCCTCCACCTAAAACTACAGCGAGTGTTGATCATGAGACTTTCAGGTTTAATTGCCTGTAACCACAAGCAGTACAAACCACAGTAGGAAGTCAGTTAATGAACTTGCAACAAATGTACCAATTGCTACCAAGACAAAATTATGGGGCTGTTTCAAATAACAGTACTCCTTACTTCCTGCATTACATACATTTTCTCCTGCTACAAAAATTTACAGATGCGATTTTCACAGAAGTAAAGGTTTGATCCAACACCCAGTGATGTCAAAGGAAAAGACAAATCAGACCATAAAGAGAGGAAAATATCCAGCTTGTAAAAGGTCTGTTCTGACCAATTTAGTGTCTCGCTTTAGCAGTTTTCAGTGACACCAAGAAGAGCCAATAACAAAGACTCCCTGAGCTGGAGACTTGGCAGGTATCATAAAGCAAAGTCGAGGATGGGTTTTGTGTAGTCTTCATTCTCTGTGTATCATCATGAACTCCATTCACACACTACAACCTATTTATGCTCCTGCAACAAAACAGAACTTGAAATTCTTCTTTCAAAAAGAAAAAAAAAAGTAAAATATCAGAAAATATTACATCTCTTCATCCCATCTTCTGTTACCTATAAAAGTTTCTAGTTTGGTGTCTGTCCTTACCTGAATACACGCCCTGTACCACCGTAAAGCCAAATTTAGGAGTTCGTGTGTATATGTGATTTCCATGCATATGTAAGTTTGCATATTTGTAAATGTTTCTCACCCACAGATGTGTATACAAACACCTATTTCTGAGCAGAAAAACATCTACAGATTTCTCATTCATTTGCTCTCTCTGTGCCCATAGCCAAAAAATAATAAATGTAGGTTCCCAAAACTTTATCTTAAGCAAATCTGTCATTATTAGGTCAAGTTCAAAGAGGAAAGCAGCCAACAGGTCAAAAGAAAAAAAACACATAATATTTTGATTGGCCTTTTCATGGTTTTTGGAGAGCTCCCGAATAACACACCATACAAGAGACAGCTACCCATTGTTTTCTGTTTCACTGAAATTAAAAGCCAATTTCAAGGGTAGCAACAATTCTGTCCAGCAAATAAATTATCATAATAATTTACCGTCACAAGATGTCTCCCTTTTTATACTTCATTTTCCTTGAGCAATAAGAAAGCACTCATTTTAATTTCTCGTGCATTAAGAAAACTCTCTGTCTTAAAGCCTACATTTACATTGCATGGGAAAGAACACATACTTTTTCCAAAGCAAGATCATTATTGATCACACTGTAACAATCAGCAACTGCCATACACTTCATGTCCCTCTGTAAAACCAAACTTCAAAAGCTCAAAACATACCTATCAAATTCAGGACCCCAGCCTCATTCAACTGTCCAAAAAGAGCTCACTAAAAAAGCATCCGGCATAACAATCTAAGAAACCCACAGTCCATATGCAGCACAAGTATACATATGTTAAGAACCAGAACTAAGGTCAATGCTGAACACTCAGCCCAGCACCACAGCACTTTATTGATGAGGCTGGCAAGTCTCCTCTTGCACTGCAGGGGATCCCAGACTGGGTTCTGTCCACCCATGGCTGCTCACCCCTGCTATCAGCGATCACTTTGAACAAAACCAGAGGTAATAAAGGAGAGGAAAGCCTGCAGATTCCAATACAGCTGGTGACTTGTACCAAAAAATCAACAAAACCACCCCAAGGCCTAAAGAACTACTATGATGTTTGTGCTTACACTTTTTCCTGGGATATTCTAAAAGGACTGGGACTCTCACCAGTCAACAGCTGCATATAGCCTTTTATGTCACCCTCCTATGAGCCATGTCACATTTTTCCCCCATGATGCAAGCAGACATAAATAGATGTGGGAATCCAAAAATATTAAATGCGTTTTGTGGGATTTGTTTTCTTTACTTAAAAAGGGAGGAAGGATGAAAGAAAGAAAAAAAAGTTAAATTATACAGTGCAATACATTTAATTACATTTAGAATCGTCTGGGGAAAAAAGAGAATTATCTGAATAAATTTAGCATCTGAAACAAAATCCAGAGTTTTATAGAGTTTTTGAGCTGTTGCTCAAACTTTATACTTTATTTGTTTAAAACTTAATTCCTCTGAGCTGTCAAAACACACCCTTTCAGCAGTTCAAATCTTCAACAAAAAAAAAAAAAAAGACGACATTCACAAACACCTTTGGGCTTACAAGGGGAGACCTGGTTTGCATCAGAGCTGGCACAAAAGCCTTTTGCAATGGACAATTCTCTTACATAGTTAATAGCCAGCCTAAAAACAACAACAACATCATCCCCCAAGATACTCATTATGGAGATGACACTGCAAGTTTGAAAGTCCTTGTAGATGAGCATTTTTACTTTGGTTTAGTATCAAACATTTCTACTGTGCACAGCCCAACACTACCTGGTACCTGTTCATGCTGTGAGTGGCAGAGCGGGGCTCTCCACTTGGAGCAGGCAGTATCCCACATTCCCTCAATGCACAAACAGCCCTTGACCTTCCCTTTCCCCTCCTATTCTCAGCAAAGGAGGGACAAGGAAGATGAAGGTCCCCAGTTAAACCATACGTGCACACACAATCCAGGCCCATGAGCTCCCTCCCTGCCACACAGGCTGCCTTGTTCAGATGGTGTTAGTGGGACCCTACAGTTGTGCAACTATCACCTCACCGCCATGTTGAGCTGTCACATTTCTCTACTCAGCTCTAGTCCCACAACTCAAATGGCTGAGGTAACAACAGAAAAACAGCACCTGTACTGAGTTATAGACTGTTTTCAGCAGAGAGCATGGCATTCTAGATCCCAGCTACAAAGTACTACGTTGAGCAAATTAGGTGAGAAGTTTCTTCTCATACATGCCTGAGAACCTAAAAGTGGCTCCACCTAAGTATGCCATAGCAGTTCCCCTTTTGCCCTGCACTGGCCCATTTGTGTCTGTAAAAAGTATCTTTTACAATCAGATCTAGACAACCACCGCTAATGACTCACTGAAGCACCATTACTAATCTGGGATTTATGCCATCATTTTTCAGTCAAGACTGATTAAAGAGATTTGGCAATATTGCAAACATAATTCAGCATCTCTGGCACTGTTTAGAAAACTGTGATCACAGCTTCACATGTATTAAGACTGGTGGCCATCTGCAAAATTACATGCTGATGCATCCAAAGAACATATATTCAGCCAGCCATTTGGACTGTAGGTGAAAAAGATGGGTGGGAAAAGAAGAAGGTAAGATCCAACGGAGTATGATTAAGCAAATATCCTGTTCTAGAAAGACTAAAACTCCAGCATTAAAAATAGACACTCTGTGCAATGCTGTCAAGTGTTGCATATGCATTTTATAAAACCAAAATATTTTTATATTAACAACAAATTAAAACCCAAGACTTCTATTAAAAAAATAGACAAATTATTTTGATACATCACACCTTAAAACAATAATTATTCAAAGGTGTTATCAAACTGCAAAAATGTTTCTCCCCCACGCTTCCTCTTCCCTTTTGACTTTGCCTGAAATCAGGACTCCAATGACAGGAGCAAACCCACATTGCTTCAAGCATTCTTCTGGCACCATGAAATGGAAGCAGGCTATGAAGTTAATTAAGAGTGCAATATTAAAAGCTGTGGTATCAGCAAAGCAAAGGTGCAGACAGCAGCAGATTTTCTGTGACTTTTTACTAGAGAACTTGTCTCTACTTCCATCTGAAAGCCAACATCTAGTGCTCTGAATATGGAAATTCAGTTAAAGCCTGGAGGCCAAACTGCTGCCAGTAACAGATTTCAGATTCTAGCAGATGGAAGAGAGAAACTCCAGCTCTGACAGATAGGGACTACTGCTGATATGTAGGGCTATGCCTTCGTTTGGAGGGTTTTCACACAGTTGTTAGCAAATCCTTTTCAGAGGAAAAGTAGGCCAGTCAGCCTGACAGTGCAAACAAATGACAGTACCACATTTCCAAAGCCTATCAATGTGTTGCATATCCCTCTGATCACCCCCCCCCCACACACACAAACATTTTCCAGTAAAAATCATCTTCATGGGGACATCACATACCTCCCACTCCAGTTTCATGCTCCTCCTGTTCTCCAGAGGAGACCACTCCCTTCCTACTCATCTTACAAACTTTGCTCATCATGTGTGTCATTTCAAGGATTTCCACACTGGCCATCGCTGCCAGGGGCACTTCTCTTCTTGGGTCTAAATCCTGCCTTCATTTCCACCCCTGCTAGCACCAAATAATGAATGTTGCAGAGTAATTAAGTATCCGATATCAGTACCAAAGTACTGCTTTCAAATGTGAATGTGACAGAAGAGGAGGTCTGTGGGAAAGGACTTTCTTGAGCATCTGAAGCACACTGAGCCAGAATATCAGGTCTGAGCAGCATATGGCAGAGTTTCTTACTGTAAAATCAGAGGAACAAGAGCAGGACACATGTCTGAAAGGCAACATGGAAAATGGCATTAGCTGGGCTGCCACAAAAACAAAATGGTTATGAACCATTCTGGTATTTTGGTAAACATGGGCACATGCTATATATACACCTACAGGCGCAGTCTCTTTTTCTCACATAGACCTTCCCTAGATGTTATTTAAGAATATTCAAATGAATGCCCACAACAATGCAAAAAAATGACAAAAGCAAACTACCCAGCTATAAAAAGGAAACATGTAGCTTTATCTTCCTTTCCAATCTTCAGCTACCTCCCCACTACCTTAATCACAGAACCCGCTCTCAGACCTGTGCAACATGTCATTTAGGAGAAAACCAGGTCTACACCCAGATTACGTCCAACTACACATATCACAACAGGAAGTCACAAACATATCCTGCGTCATTATATCATCCCATTCCTGTCTGCAAACAATAACCTCAGACAAATGCAAGACTCTATTACAAAATACCTACACTAAAAAAAGCAAACAAACAAAAAAATCTTTTCCCTACAGTTACCACCTGCACAATGCATTTAAGCACTATTGTATTTGGTTCTGATATTGTATTTGGTTTGTAACCAAACCCTTCCTCAACACACACCCATTCACCTTGTCAGTGGGTGCAACAGCTGTTCAGTAGTAAACAGGGAGGCAGGTGACCAGATGGGGAAGGAGGCTGACTTCCATTTGACAGCCTGGGAAGGCTTACACTTTAGAAAGGATGGGAAGCAGCTCTTCAGAGGCAAAGGCTGTTCCTCTGACCAGAACCAACTCTCATGCTGCCTAGTCTGGAGGCGGATAGAGTTGTTGCTTACTTGTGGGATGCTACCCTCTTAATTTGATTCAGTAGGAAACAAAAAACCCTTTACATCCAATATACCATGGAACTTGGAGCTACCTGACAGAAAGGACTACTAGCCAACATTTTAGTAATGCATTGAAGTTTCAGCTTCAACACACAACAGCCACAAGACTCTTACCTTAAAAAATATTCTAACCAAGCATCTGGTCAGAGGTAAAAAGCTGTTCATTTGGGCCAACAGAGAAGAAATTGGTATGTATCTTGGAGCTGATGGAAATGGGAAAGATGAGATCACGACTGTAGATCACTGGTGATAGCGTAACAAGCCATTTCCTTGGTGTAAATGGCTTGCTGAAGACAATCAATTGAGCAACCATGGTTTTATTTTTAAATAAAAATTTTCTTCCTCTCTGGAAATCAACTACATTTGCATATTTCTTTCTACCCACAGGGTAACCATTAAAGCAGTTTTTATATTAGTAATTGTCATCACTAAAATCAATGCATCTGAGACAGAGTAGTTTAGAATAACCATGCAAATTGAAATATCATTTCTATACACAACAACTGCAATTAATAGTTTCCTTTGATTTAGACATCTGTAGTATGGTAACCTAATGTTTCACTTTTCTTTTTTCCTGTTATGCTTGAGGAGGCTGATTCTGAAAGTACAGCAAACTCTTATCACTTAAAAACTCTACACGGCCTCTGTACTGGACCTTCTAACTCACACAGTGCCTTGAAGGTACTCCTTTCAAGCATTAGTTCAGTATTTTGAAAATTTCTTGTGCAGAGGGCTGCTTCTCCTTTCATTTTCTTTCTGAGAAATGTGAATCTCCCAATTTTTAGACTTTTGGGTGCTTTCACTTTCTGACTGCTAATTCTGTTAATTTAGTACTACCAAAGTTCCCTCAGAGTTCTTAGTTCCCCTTCCTTGATGTTTTTCTTGGGGGTTTTGTTTTCTTTTTTTTCAAGTCTTGATTCTTGCAGTTCTCTAAGTTATGCTCTCGTGGTCTTCAATCATAATTCTAGAGGGTCTTTCATCATCTCCTTCCCATGAGCTACACCATAAAAATAATGACAGATAAATGATATTTTCCCTATCCTCTCTATAAATTAATGTCAAGGTCCTTGAAAGTCTGTTTGCCTAGAACTCATATATACAGGTTTTCCTAATCCTAACAAACTTTCACAGACAGCCCACGCCTCTCAACTTGGGCTCTGCAAGTACCCTTTCTGTTCAGGTATATGTCTTGCCACCTTCACAGCTTCACTGTTGCAAATGGTTTCAATTCTAGTCTAACCCTAATGTGCAAGCATAACTGCAGCAATGAGGAAAAAGAAGCCACGGAAAAAAATTCCCATTTCCTTCTACTTATGGAACTAACACTTATATTTTCTTTTTCATTCCCCAAGCTCTTGACACTTTTTAGGTGAAGCTCTCCTCCTTCCACAGCCACACAACATTACCCTCCCTCGAGGCATATGTCTTCATGGGCTCTCCAACCTACCTGCTACACAATAAACCAAAAAAAGGGCAAGAATATAGATGGATTTTTACCACTTCTTGCCTCCTCCAATCCTTAGACGTCACAGTTTAAATTAGACTAACTGTTGGCAAGCTCTAATTTATAAAACTCAGTAGCAGGTCCCAGATGGAAATTACTGGAATACACTGTGCTCTCAGAACCTCAGAATGCTGCTGGGTGGGCACTCATCATGACAGGGAAGGTCACAGTACTGGATACAGGAGCAGCCTGAAATTAAATGCTTCCCATGAAACACCTGGCTCAAAACCTCTAGTCCAGCAACTGTGTAGCTCCTGATACTGCTCTGCAGAAATAGCACAAAATGGACTTGTTTGCGTTTCACTAATTCTTCACCTTCAAAAAATTCCAGGTAGATGCAATACATATAGATACTGATGTCAGCATCAACCTGGCATCCTGTGCATAATTTTGCACCATGAATCCCTAAAACAATGAACCACGTAGAATTACACAAATCCAGACATATTTAGAAGCCCATGTACAAGTGGGTTCTGACTATCCTCCTAACCACTTTAAAGGGCCTCAGAGAAACACAGAAACACAGAGATTTTGTAGAACCTCCAACAATTATTCCCTCAGGAATCACTGTTCCTTATGACTATTTTACCCAAGTCTCACAACACTCACCCTTTTCCTGAAAGTCTCAGGTACTTGAAGCATGTATTACATATAGGAAAGACAAATCATTTCACCTTATCAGTATCAGAATACAGCCTGCAAACATGCCTTACAAGTCATCTCGTAAAGAGGGCAGGACACATGTTAGTTCTTCAGCACCATTCACAGGCACAAAAAATTTAAAGACATGACGGTTTTCAGGAAGAACAGAATATGAGGTGACCATACAGCATGCTGTATTACTCAATATTATTGAATGGGGACCATCAAGATTGGGAGCTACCTAAAAGCTCCCAAAACTGGGAGACAAATATGAAGTCTATGGCAAGGATTTTTTCAACAACCCTCAGGATTCTGAAGGCTTCGTGTGATTTTCAAATGCCCAAGGTTGATAATACTATGGCCATATACATTCCCTGACACCCTTTTTTAACTGCTGCATGTAGAAGTTAGGCTTCACAACCTCCTTTGTTCAAGAGAGAATTACTCATGTCCTTATTTTACTTGAGACATGACCACCACACCTTCTGCTAAAAGAACCTTTCACTGGATTCTCACAAACAGTTTCAAAAAACTATTTCCCTTCCCCTCTTATCAACCTCCTATAAAGCTCACCAGGTGCATGTCCCAAATGCAGATTTCCAGAGTAGGCAGTAGGAAATGTGAGGGGGAAAAAGGTGCACTTAGAGCAAAATAAATTTCTGCCCTCAGACTGAAAGCTCTCAGGAGCACCCCTGCAGAAGAACTACTGTACCACTGTGTCTCTCTCCAGCCCCTACCTGTCAGACACGGTCTGGAAGGGAAGACAGGTTCCAGTGATAACTCCTGGGATGAATTACCCTGCTCGTATACACGTCAGTGGAGAGGACTACGTTGCTTGCCTTCTTTCTTCACACAGCAGCAGATACCCCAGGAGCAAACACATTGTGGGGATTTTAACGCTCCAAAGCTAGACAGGAGATGTTCAAAGCAACCCTGGACTGCTACAGCAAGATGGTAATACAACAGTGCTCTGCTGTTCCAAGAGTAAGAACTAACATGTTACTTTGAAAGCTGCAGGACCCTAAGTTAACTCTGAGGTAAGGGAAACCAGGGGCAAAATCTGCTTTTGTCCTTTCAGAGCAACTAGAGGGAAACAGAACAAGGAGGCAACATAAGAGAACCATGGAAATAAGGAATTTCTGTTCTTATGCCAGGTCTTTAGCCCCTGAAACATCCATGTGAGACGTGACATTTACATAACAAAACACTAGAATTTTTCACTGCTTTTCCTGAGAAGGGAAATCTCACTAGGAAAACACCGATCCTCACAATTTGTTCTCCACTAATTGTCTCCCCACCTACCTGCTTTCTGCGAGGACTGGAGAGCAGTGTTTTTAGAACAGGTCTCAAAGTCTCCCTGTGCTTAGCAGCTAGTCTAATTGCTAGGTTGCTTCTACACAGCAGAGCAGAAGCCATCACTCCACCAGCATCTCTTCTCCCAGGGCAATGTTATCCTGCTGAGAAGTAACAGGCATTATGCACTTACTGAAAAGCAGCACACTACACGTACAAAGAGCCAACAGTGAGCCTGTGATGACTTCTAATAGCTTTGTTTACATCTTGCCAGTACATTTTTAGCAGCATGCTCATTTTACCTTTGAGTTTTTAATACAATTGCTCAGTTCACATCCAAGCCTGCAAGGTGCTCAAGTTCCCAGTGTCTGACAGCACCTGGATACTTACCACTCTACTGTAATTGGGCTACTTATGCTATACAACAGAACTGCTAAATATTTTATGTAGGCCTGTTCATTCAATACATTAATTAGATATTTAACCTGAAATGTTCTCAACATGGAATAAAGCACACACATCCAAAACTCTCATTGCAGATTCACTTACTATAGGAGCTTTCACATAGATTTCTTGACTGACTGTATTTTGCTGTGCTCTTTTATAGAGTATATAACCTTCTGGTCATAACAGATTGCTTGCTTCCAGCTGGAAAGCCTCTTGGGAACACAGAACTGTAACCTATCATTAATATATTAAGTACAGAACATTTCAGACACCATGACGCAGAAATCACAAAGATAGAAAGCTATGTGAGAACCTGATGTAGAATTAACAAGGCTTGTTCCATATACATCTCTAGCTCAAGTGAGGCAGTAAACCTACAGCTCATGTTGGAAGCCTGTGTCTCAGGCGCTGCTACCATAGCCGTTAGTACTTCTAGCAGAAATCCAGTTCTTACTGATACTTCTTGGAAAGGGTAATTTTACTAAAATATAGATTGGGTCAAACTAACAGGAAAAAATAACTATTCTTGGGTAATCTGTTCTTGCCAAAAGAAACATACTGTCGAGAAGATTCAATCAGAGCATATGTAGTTTTCTCAAATCTTGCAAACTTGGTAAGATGAAGTTTGTCTATTACTTGATGAAAAAAACCCTAAGTAATGCAGACAATTTAGATGGCAGCACCCATATATTTTGAGTTAGCGGTCAACAAATGCTTCCTCACAGTTGTTTGGGAAAGGTACATTGCCTGGGGAGAGAGTTTTGGTATACATCAAAGCAAAGATGCACTTCAACATTGCCACCACTCTTACCAAAAGGGGAAGAGTAGGAAAGTCTCTGTTTACACTGAAAGCAGTTCCTTGCTACACAAGACTTGCCCCCATTTCTAACAGACAAGTCATTTACATGCCATCACTAGTCCCACATTGTTTTAAAAACCTCTTATATGCTACTGCATGTCAAACATTATGCTGCACAATAGCTGAGATACATAGGTTCACGTGACATGAATGAACAGTTTGTAAAGCACTTTATAATCCTTCAGCAAGAGAGAAGCAATCAGAAGCTGGGACCGGTAGCACCACTACTCATAACTATGGCTCCTCAACACCACTTCTTAAAAGACTAGTGTTTTCAGTTGCTTACAAAGTGTGTGCCCGGAAATTTTTCATGCTGTGTGTTTGCCTTAGACTGAGTTTTAAAGAATAATCATTAGTTTCAGCTAAAACAGTTCAGCCACTGCCAAGAGTAAGGGCTAAAAGAAAAGTGTTTTGCATAAATCTCAAAACCAACAAAACCTGGCAGTCTCTCCCTTCTATCCTAATCCTTTAAAAAGTCACAGTAAACAAAGATCCAGTAGAGATTCACTCACAACTAAAATCTCCAAAGATGCCAAAAAACTGAGTACTCTTGATTTCCACAGGTGACCTGACTGCACATGCCTGCCCCACAGGCAGACTCACTGCTCCAGCCCAAGGGGTTTGGGAAACAGTTCATTTTAATAATAATTCAACAACAGTTTGGCTCAACATTGACCTGGGCCAATAGAACCTCTATCTCTAGGACAAGCCTTCAGGAATATGAAAGAAATATCAAATTCAAAAGCATGGGGAAAAAATGGCCAAACTGAACGAGTAGAATAGATTTGAAGAGCAATACTGGCAAAGCTGGCTTAAAAAAATGAAGGTGTCAGAAGATCAGGACTGAAGGTCTGTTGGTAGAAATAAGGTCAGAAATTACTTGGCTGGGAGGAATCATTGCAATAAAGAGCTGGGGAGCAGACAGCTATGGGCAGATCAAAGAAACTGGACAAGTAGGATAAGGAGGAAAACCAAGGGGGGCAGCCTAAGCTGGCACAAGGAGGCTGGGAACCAGCTGTGGGAATGGGAGAGGTACTGGGCACTGATTTAAAGGGAGAAGCAGCCTTCTTCTATAGAAAGAATAAAGTATCAACTAGCTTGGGGTGTCCAACTGGAGATATCCATGATTCAACTTTGGAAGTATACAGTCTTTTACATAATATATGCAGAAACAGCTGGGAGGGCTTAGCAGTTCCGTAAAACTGAAATTAGATCTTAAATCAGGCACCCAAAAACTGAGAAATATTGTCTTGACCAATGGCAGAAGGACAATTTTTAAAGACTTGCCTTGCACCACACAGGAACTGTGGGGAGTGGTAGGGTTGCATCCCAGGCCTCTGGAAGCATGCAGCTCTCAATTAGAAAATAACCTTGTCCTCTTCTTCCTTCAATCCCCTGCTTTGCTTGCTGTACAACTTGCAATTTCTGCAACCAATAAAGCTGTTACACTCACCGATGTCCTTTACTGCACAGTTCAGCCCCAGATTAGGCCCCTCCTGTGCATTAAATTCTACACAGAAAAGTAGATCATCTAACTAAAGATTTAGCATAATTGGAATCCATGAGGCCAAACTGTGGTTACATGGATTGCTCTTTTAAGACAGCTATTTTGTCAGCAGTGTAGATCATTTGTTGTTTAAAATGCTGTCTTCATGCCTATAGCTGTCTTATTTGTACGGGGCAGCACTGCATGGAACCAACAGTGCCAAACACTTTCCCTGATCCCAGAAATGACGACAGATGGTCCACCCGCACATTGGGAGCAAAAGTTATCATCACTAGAAAACATCAAGGACCATGTTCATCCGTGTTTCTAGAAGTACACGACTGGACAGCAGAGCAAGTTCATGAGTCCACAGGGAGTTAAGTGTCACGCAACACTACCTCCTAGCTTCCAGCTGTGACACCAACTTTTAAACATGGCTAGACATACATGACTTTTCTACTGATATTATTATCTACTGGTCTCATATTAATTGTTGCTGTATCTTTCTGTATGATACTGTACAATTTTGAACTTAAAAAAGTGACCCATAGAAACTGGAGGGGATAAGATATCCACAATATAATGCTCTTGTGCAGATATGTCCACACTCACAAAGCACCTGAGAAATGCTCTACAGACTTCTGGACCTGGACAGGAAGACCGATCCTAGATTTTACATTTTATATATAGCATCTTCCACAAGACAATACACAAGCACCTTTTTTTAAGCAAATGCTGTAATATTCAATAAATTCTGATATTTACAGAACTGCTATCAGAATTAACAATGCACTAATACTTATCACTTTATGGTAAAAATATAACAGAAAAATGGCACACAGAGCTCGGCAAGTAGTTCTGATGAGTGAAGATACGATGCTGCTATTAAAGTTTATGGCCTCCCAAGCAAAGTCAATGGACCAGATCAAGTGAACGCTCTTCAGAAATGTCAAACCAACAGTTTAAATTAGGCCACTGAACTTTGCACTAAAGTTGCTGAAGCACAGGCACACATTTCGTTCCACCTGCCCTGCTGGGGAAGGCAGTTATTTCCAGCCTAGCGAATGTAAAAAATATAGGATCAAAAGAACTGCTGGTGGCAAGACAAAATGCAGCAAGATGCACAGAGAAATCGGGGTGGGGGGTGGGTGGGGGGGGGGGGGGTGGGGAATATCTTTAGAGGGTCTATCAATTAACTACTTTATTCCGAGCAACACTGAAAAAAACCCCACAAGTTGTTTTTCAAAAGAGCACCATGAATAATTAGAGGCTGAGCAAACTACGAAAAACTATTCCCTTAACACAGGTCATCACAGAGAAAATGTAGAAAGAGCTAGAAAAAGAACAGAAGTGATTCCAAGCAGGCAAGTATTTTTTGACACCTTATACAAAGCAATTTAATTTTAAAGTCGTCTTATAACTCTTAAAGACTGGACAATGCCTGAAAAATTCTTCTAAAGCCTGAATCCAGGCTTCAGACTGCCAAGGGTTAAGGCTTGAAACAAACACAAACCGGATTTATAGAAAGATCCAACCCCTAAACCTAGCAGTAAGCCCAGCACTGCACCTTCCCCAACACAATAGATTTAACGACAGAGAATGAGTGGGAGAAGAAATTCTCAGCAAATCCAGTATCCTCTGTGCCTCCACTGTCTGCCATAATTTCCACCTTAGAGATTTGTCCTAATCATTGCAAGGAGAAATTCCAGGCATCAAATTCTTTCTAAGCACAGTTCATTTCGCTTGCACGTGCTTCTGTATCTGGAAGGAAGTTACAGAAAACTCAGTGATACAGCAGGGTACCGCCAGGTAAAGCAGCTATTCAAGCACAGAGTTAATCTGGACTTCTTAGCCTTGTAAAAAAAGGAAGGAACTGAGCATGTGCAGAAGCATTCGCAGGCACTGATTTTATTTGTAGTTTGTTTAGTTTGCTACACTGCAGTAAGAGTGCCTTAGCTATAACACTGCCCCAAGGAACTAAGGTGTGCTGTTTCCAAAGATTTGCAACATCTGTACATAGACACTTCCTATAATTAGTCATATGGTGGAAAGAATGATTATTCTTATAAAAGTTTAGATGGGTGGTAAAACATACTATTTTCTTAAGCAAGACAAAAATACCCATGCTTGTGAGAGCAGATCACCCCAACTTCTTTACAGCATCTTATCTACCAATGGGAGTTAGCAACACGCAAACCCTATACCAGGCCTTTTCCTGCAGGTTCTCATTCAGAGTGGCACAGCCCCACTCACTTCCTATATGCTCAGGTTCAGGATGCATTTGCCAGGGAAGTCCAGCTCTAAAGCCTAGCCCCTGCTTTTGCACTTTCCCCAAGCACACCCCAGCTGGAGCTACAGGTTCAGAACTCCTCCAGTTTTCCGCAGAAACTACAACTTTGAAGTGCTCCACTGGCAAATGCTAAGAAACACAGATCAGAAAAACACTGGATGCATTTTTGTACCACTCTTTCTCTTCTTTCCTGTATGGCCCATCTACTCTCTCATCCTCCCTTCTCTTTTCCCTTCACTTTCCCCCTCTATACCCACACTCCTTTTCTATGATGCTACTCCTTTTCACCTCACTCAGTTATCTCCTCTACAAAATCTGTTCTGTCTGCAACAAGCTGGAAGAACAGAGCTGTATTTCGAGAACATCATCTCTCACACAACAGGCTTCTCTGTTACCACGGCAAAGCAGTAGGCCACAAACAAGATGCAGGGCTTCGTGAGAAATAAGAACATCAAAGGGGTTATACTGTCATGAGTGGGCCAGGTCTACATGTAACAGCTCAAGAACGTCAATGTCTTTTTCAAAACATCCTGCTGATTTCATACAAGGTCTTAGCAATATCTCACTGCTGTATGTAATGAGTACTTTTAGTGAATACAGCCACACATCCACAAACCTTGGTTGCAGAGAAATCCTTGGTTGTGTATTGTAAGCTGCACAGAAAGTCTCCTTCACCCAAGACTGAGATGTCAACTTGCCTGGAGATTAGAAGGAAAACTCTGTTACTCTCTCACATTTCATCAAGATGGTTTTAGATAAGTTAGGATGTACCTTGGTACTTCCATTTCCCTATTTACTACTTATTGCATATTTGGTATAAATATCATAAATTCAAGAAATTCACACTCGGTGGAAGTATAAATGGCCAGGGATAGCCTTCTTGTTGAGTGAATACACTTCAGTGCAGCTTTCAAATGTTGTTTTCAAGAAGTGCTAACACACTTCTGCAGTGCTGGCACCTCCCTTTCCTCTGTGAGACACAGAAAAGCGGCTGGCTCCACAGGCTGACAGAAGCAGAAGCACAACGTCCACCTGTGCTGGCTGATGCAATGTCCTTAACCCCAGTTTCTGAAACAGGCAAAATACAACAGTAACTGCCAGGGAAGTCTGGGGAGTTTGCCTTCCATTATCTCGTGCACACCTCCCTTACCGCGTGCCATACAAACCCCAAAAGCCAGCTATGACCGTGTGCAGCCAAGACACACACCCTCCTCTCAGTCACATCCCTAATTTACAAATGCCCCTGTTATTTCACTGGGTCCACCCTCTATTCATAACCTGCTCTGCCTTGGTTGTTCTTTGGTTTTGCCTCGCACACTGCCAATCTGTGGCAACACTTTGCATACAGTAAGGAGACCACTACAGAGAACAGAACGTGGGAAGCAAAGGAACAAGAGCAGTGGCAGCAGGAAGCAGCTGTGAAGCAGGAAAGGGAAAATCCTCCTTCCATCTGAAAGATAGAAGAATCAACTTCATCTGTCGTAAATAGCTTATCATATTAGGTTAAGCAGCAATAGGTGTGATTTAAACACACTTGAGGCTATGCCTATCTGTCTGACAGATGTAGATGAGGTAGATACACCCCAAAGCTTTCTTCTACCAAGGTCAACAACATTTTCCAATGATGTTTCTGCAAAGGATGTCTGTTTGAGATTTAGGTAGATAATCCAACAATAGAGAGGAAATTCAGTTTGTCAGAAAAGAAACAGGAAGGGAAGTGACAAGCAGGAGCAAAGAGTGCATAAGATAGAGCTCTGAGCTGTGCTGCCTGTGCTATTTGATCTCCTATCTCTCTTCAAGGACAACAGGCAGAAGTTTCAAACTTCATCTCTAAGCAAGGCAATTGCTCTCCACATCCAGGCAAGAAATGGGGAAGTTTTTCCAACAAAGTAATCTACAAAGGGTGTCCAAGAGGTATTCTTATATTCTAAAGGTGCATCTTATGTACTAGCATTTATGTTAATCAAAATTTGCTGTAACAAAGCACATGCCAGAAGCCTGAATTAAATCTTAACAAGGAAAACAAGAACCGAAAGGGGATCCTTGGCCTTCTTATTTTCCTTCCTAATTCCAGTATAATAATACGGAGATTAAGGAGTCCAAAACAGAGGAAACAGAGCAGCCATTTCTCCTAGCAGTCATTTCACTCCACAGTGAGAACTTCTTTCATTTAATACATCATCTGTGCAACCAGACTGGACTTGAACAGGTCTAGGAAATGGCTGAGGATGTCCGACCTTCAATATATCTGAGTTCTTAAGACCAAAAATTCTACTATCCTAGTAGGGGTATAGCGCCCTGTCTCAGCTGACAGCAAGAGAGACAGAAGTAAGTTTCTGCAGAGGTGTGATCACTGTCTTCAGTAACGGAGCCAAACACCCTCTGAAGATCACATGGCTCCATGCCACACTTTGGCAGGGTTCTTTGTTTCTTCATGGGTCCTTACAAGCTACCACCGACTATAGATTAAGTTAAAATTAGCTCATTAAAAATAAATTAAATCACCAGCAAAGTTGTCATGTATCAAGAAAAATGCATACAGCCTTGATATGGATACTTGAAAACAGCACTGAAATGATTTGCTAACAACTTGGTACTGCCAGCAGGGAGCAGTGAATAAAAAAGGTCACATCCACCTCAAGTGCCAGAACTTCTAAATTTAAGAATACTGAATTTCAAGTTCTTGCCAAAAATACCATCCCCCCCTCCCCCCGCCCCCATTTGCTCCCACCTAATATTTGCATTGAGAGTCAGAGAGACTTGTAAAAAAATTGGGAAGATATTGCATTCCCTGAGTTCCTAGAAGCAAGGTAGCCCATTGAATTAAAATCTTCAGAAGCAGGAAAAACCTTAAGAAGTTTTTATATTAAGAGCTTTTGAAAAAAAGCATTAGCAAACGGTGGTTTCTTGAGGGAAAACAAATAATCTTGTTTCCAGGACAACAGGGTTCTGCTACCTCACCTCCCTTGCTTTAGAGGGAATACAAACACAGAAGGGTTTCTGCTTCTGTTGCTTAAGAAGTAACCCAGCAAGACCTTCCCAGCTAGCTCTCTATGCCAATGCAGACAGGCTCAATACTACAGACTTTTGCAGAAAGAATGGTATTGGCCTGCAGATGGAGAGCTACTGTCAACACAGAGAGTACTTGACTGCCCAGGCAAAAGCCCCTCCAGTGCCTATGCAGCACATGCAGTCCATGCTGAGCTTTGACCAGCATATATTGACTTTGCTCATTGTATGGGGGAAAACATATGCCACCAGGACAAAGCTACAGCTTCGTTCTTACACTGCTCTGTCAAAGCCATGTGGAATGGACGATGATGCACCAGTACTGCAAAGGCAGCGCAAAGGCATTACTACTATATTTCATAACCATATTCTAGGTTAATAAATGGGCAAAAATCTGAAATATGCACCAAGCTAAACATAAAATCTGTTTCCTTTTAAGGCTTCTCTGCACGGGAAAGGAATCATAAAAGCTGGTCTGGAATAAATTAAGGGAGGTTAAATGCTCTTAAACATCTTATCACTTTCCACAGAGCACTCTGCTCACTATGCTCTGCTCCTAAATTCCTGTTACCTGAACCATGGCATCGCTGCCGAAAAATCGGAGCTCACCGAAGAGCACGGGTGCACCACGCATCATCAGACAGCAGTCACAAACGGACCCTCTGATCTTCACTTTTCCAAACTCCTGCTAGCAACACTGAAGGGATGATCCCACCTCAGGACGTGTGGCCTCCTGCACACACAAGTGTTTCCATCACTCTTTTCGAGCACAAAAGCATGCACGTGTGGAGGGAACAGCACTACTTATGGTGCCAACCACACCACCTCGCCTCGGGGTCAGCTACCGCTGCAACAACAAACGTGGCAGATCACCAATTTCTCAGGGACACAGGGCCTGCCAGCCTGCTGTTCTACAAACCCACACTGGGGCACAAAACCATAAAAAGAAGCGTCCGGGCTAGTATCGAAAAGCACAGATCTCATAAAAATACCTGGAAACGGGAACGCACAGGAGCTTTCAAGCACCCCCTTAAATAACAAGTTAAGGGCAACATCATCCTTGGTTTGGATGTCTCTCTTGCATCTCTTCGCGAGACAGCTGTTCGTACGCCCCAATTTACACACGACAGCCCGGCACGGCTCGCGGACGCTCAGGACGAACCTTTAATAAAAGATAAACACGTAACGACAAACCCAGCGACGCCGTCAAACCCCGCAGCGCGCTGCAGATGACAACGACGACGACGACCGAAACGGCGCGGCGGCACGAAGCAAACCCCGGGTGACAGGGCCTCCCCAAGATGGGGGCTCGGCGGGCGGACGGCGTTCTCTCAGAGGCGGCAGGCGACGAGGCGCGAGGGCGCTGCCCCCTCCCCCCCCCAGCTGTCAGCGGCACCTCCCGCCTCCGCCGCAGGAGACCCGCCGGCCGCGGCCCCCGCCCCTGAGGCGCACCTTCTCCCTCCGGCCTCCTCCTCCCGGCGCGGCTGAGGGAGGCAGCTCCCCGGCCGCCTACCTCGCTTACCTCCGTCGCCTCGCTTCTCCCGGCACCGCCCCGCGGCAACCGCCGGTCCCGCAACCCCCAGCGGCTCCGGCGGCCCGACGAGCGCCGGCGCCCGCCCGCTCGTGACGGCAGCGGGGAGCGGCGGCCCCGCCCCGACCGCTGGGCCCGGCCCCCTTGCGCCCGCCGCCACCGGGCCCCGCCGCTCGGCGCCGCGGGAGGCGGGGACGGCAGGCGGGGACGGCGAGCGACGGGGAGGGGAGAGGAGGGGAGAAGGCGCGGCCGCGGCACGGCTGGCATCGCCCGCCCGCTGGGGCCGACGCGAGGCCGTTTTCAGCGTGGCTCCGGTCAGCCGAGGCTCGCCTGCCGGCCCCCGAGCCGGGCGCCCGGTTATTCCTGCTTTGTCATCTCCGAGGGATCCACAAAAACACGCAGCAACCGGGGTTCGCTCTTGTATCACCATCCGCCGCCGGGCATTGGGGATTTCGAGAAAGAAAATGTCACGGGCCTGAGGAGTTTACCCGCAGGGCAGCTACGAAGCATGGGCTAAAGACTTGGAGATAATAAGCCAACTTTTTATCTTCTAATAAAAGCGTCCCTTCATCCTTACTCGTTGCCCATGCCTGAAGTTGCTCAAGAGCTGGCTAAGCCAGCTACCCTTGCCAAAACTGCTGTATAGCTGGAGTCTGGGTTCCATTTCTTAATCAATTCCTACACCACACTGCTATCAATAAGGGATTTAACTTGCTTGGGCAGCATCAAGTGTAATTCGAAAGAATGTAAGAGGAGGTCACAGTCCAGCTCTGGCTTGTTCTATTATTTTTAGATGGTGCACAAATGCCAAGGAGAAGACAGGTTACGCACAAGCTGTCCGGTGGGAACAACCAGGAGGTACGCGAGGGGCTCCCGCGCACAGGAAACGCGCTGAAGCGGGGAATTAGTGAGACACACAGACACACTCGTCCGGATGCCTCCAGCCAACTGTGCATGATCTGCGAGAACTGCTGCCAAGTACCAGCTGAGTCAGTCCCAACACCACTCTAGTGTAAGAATTCTAATTTGCCCGTTGCAGCTCCCCAGTGCCAGAAGCCGCCAGCTCAAGTCCTCAATATGATCCAAATTTGGATGGAGAAGCTGGGATATGCAGCTTGAATTTTTCATTTTTCTTTCCACCTGTCATTGGTGAAATTCCACACAAGCACTTCTGCTTCAAAATCACACAGAACTTAGAGAAGAGGCATTTTCAATGCCTAGTCAAACATATGTGATTTTTAACATGTGTCTTTCGTCACAGTTTAGCACAAAGCTAACGAGCCATGCCATGTTTTTCTACAAAAACACGACAGAAAATAGGAGTTCCTCTGCATGCCATGCAAGTTTAAAGCCATCCTGTCATAAAAATACTAAAAATACTTGGCCAGAATGGGCTAGAAAGCAAGTAGACACTGTCACTAGCACCATTCAATTTGAATACAGAGTTCAACGGGGTTACGAAGCACAAAACACCGTAATTTATTTGTAGCTGATGAGAATTTTAATCATAATCCACCAAAATACGACCTTCACAAACAGCAGGCTTAGACAACTCCCCACCAAGGATCCTGGAAGAACGGTGTTTACTACTGATGTTCACTTGGCATCGGCGAATCGAAACAGCACCAAAACCCAACAGACCAGAAGGGCACTCATGTTGCACCAGCGTCGAAGGAGTATGTGGAGAACCACGTTACTTGTAGGCAGAGCAGTCTGAGTTACCCAGGTCAAAATAAGAGAAAAGCCAGCAGGGCAGGAATGGATAGGGTAGGCAGGTTTTTCATTTACCTATTTTTTGGCAAGATTATACATTTGTTCAATTTAGAAAACCTAAGTAACAAACCTCAAAAACTAAATGTCAAAGGGGAGTTGTATTTGAGTAGAGGTACTTGGAGAGCTGCCCTGGAGCCACTACCAGATTCAAGACTTTTCAACATTTTCCTCAAAGATGTGGAAGCATGTATAAACTCACTGCTGACTGTATTTACGGTCAACACAGAAGCTGGCACTATGGTGAACAAAAGAACTGGGCCATCACATAAAGAGTTGTGGAACAGGCCATAAAGCACACTGTTCAATTTTTTTTTTTTTTTTTTTTTTTTAATAGCCAAATCTCAGGTTATGCATCCAGGAAAGGAATACAAAGCCATACCTTGAACACTGGGAAAACAGCAGACTGACAAACTACTGACTCTGAAAAAGGCATCAGGGTCATAGGGGACAAGGTATTGAACACAAGATCCCAATTTAACACCGTGACAAAATGTGACATGCATCCTGGAAGTACCATCAATACTGTACAAAGAAAGAGGGGATTTTACCCATATGTAGATCACTGAAAAAAACCCTTAACAGGGGTTTATCTTCTTAAAAGAAAATCAGAAATCAGAAATTTGTGAGGGGACTAAGGAAGACAGGCATAACACAAGATTTTAGGATGTCAATCCATGCATTTCATCAAAAAAATATTAAGAGCACACTTTTTTTTTTTTTTTTTGTAGTTTAAATGCATTCCCAGCAGGAAAATACAAGATACTACTGACCTCTTCTGCAGAGCCATCCCCTCTCCTTCCCCTGTAAGTGAAAGCTGAAGTCAAATTCTAATCACAAGATAGACATGCACTTTTAACAGAGGGATTACCAACTATTGAAATATACTATCAAAACATAGATTACATTTTACGCCTTCTTCAAGAGCCAATGCCTTTCTCTAGCATAAAAACCTTCACAGGAGGTCAGACTAGATGAAGGGTGTCAAACTCTCTTACCTTAAATGCCAATATAAAGCAGGAAGGGACACTTCACTGGACATCCAGTCTCAGCTGATAAAGGGGTTTAGGTAGTTTCTGCCTTTATATTGAGCAATACAAAATTTTACACATCTGATAATCAATCCCCTCAGCACACTGTCTCTTTACCCTCATCTTCCTCGGTATGCCAGCGATCTGATGACCTGTAACAGATTTCTTCCCACTCAGATTTCCAGAAACAATCCTGCTGTATCCATTAAAGAGGTATGGCTGATACAGAATCAAAAGCCTGAGACAAGCAATATCTAACAAATATTAGACCTCTGTGACATACATACCAGAAAGACTTCAAAACTTCCCCCACCAAAAGAGCCTCAAAAACTCCTGCCATAAATTGGCAGAAAAAGTCTATATTCCTCATCCTTCATGATAATGAAGGACAACACAATACAATTTTACAGTAGCACAGCTTATCATTAGAACTTATGAATTATGAGCCAATTTCTGTATTTGCTATTTTTGTCTAGCTCCTTTTAAAGTAATAGTAACAATATTGCAAAAATAGTTTTGGATATCTTGTTCTAAGTCACAGAGATGCACTTGTATCATTTCCTCTGTTACTAAATCTTTAAGAACTTACTCCCATTTCACTGCAGTCCATTAGTACCTACAGGCAAAGAAAGAAAGAATACAGCACATGAAAGCTTTCATCAGGGCAAACCAACCCCAGCTTGTGTGGCCCCTCTCCTGGGCTGCTCTATGATCTCAGGAACTCCTGTTAGGCCTTAGCATTTGTGTAATGAGTTGGGCAGTTAAGCATCCCTTGACTGTACCAGGAACTTTTGCACAACTAAGGTGAGGAGCAGCACTGACCGTACCAAGGACTCCTGTTGCCTAGAAGAGGCAGAGATACAAAAGCAGGAATACTAGTCATCTCCTGACAGCCTTGGAACATCCCTTATCTGTTTTTTGTTGTTTCCTGCCATCCTTGGCAAATTTTAAGTCATTCCTCAACAGCCTTGGAGTCCTCCGTTATCTGAAATGTAGGTCATGTGAAAACGGTACCAGTGTTACTGGAATTCTAGTAATTTGCTGATGACTAAAGCCAATCATCTCGCAAACCTATGAACAGCGGTCCCAAGTGGGGCCCTTTGAGCTCTCCTGGACTGCAGTGGGCTGCATCCAGCATCTCCCTCTGAGTGGGACACCTCTCAGAGCTCACAAACTCTCCAGTTTGCAAAAACCGGAGGGATGTCACCAAAAGCTGACGACGGGACCTGGGCTGATACCCTTCATTCCTTGAGGCTCAACCCTTCTTCACCCTTTGAGAAAAATGCTGAGACATTTGATGTGAATATTTTCACTGAACTCAAGGGGAACTTTTAACAAGTACACATATATAAAAGCAAAAGCAAAGGTAGGTATCTCTCTTAGTGTCTGTGTGCACGTGTGTGTGAATTAACCCCAGTATCCTATAGCAAGTATAGCGTAAGTGTTGCCTTTTCTAAATCCTGTGATTCATCTCAAACTGTGAATGAATCTCAGACTGTTGTTACACACATAATTCCTTTAAACTGTTGACCAAGTCTGAGACTAGGAGTGGATCCAGCCGCATCTAAGCTCCAATGGGAGTTTAGAAAGCAAGGGGGTCTTCTCTGAACCCTGTGACTCAACAGGAGGGTCTCCCCTCCCTTTTTACAAAGCCCCAATTTCTGTGCAAATCATGAAAAATCAATTCTGACTCGATTTTCCTTTATATGTTTCTCTCTTGCGCCTTTGGTCTCTGTATAAATAATTCTAGTTTGATTCTAACTTGATTTCCCTAGTACATTTCATCCACGTACTAAGTAATAGAGTGAACTTTGCCATCAAATTCTGTGAAGTCACGCTATTAAATCATTTTTGCTAACACCCTTGATGGTGATTCTTTCAGCAATCCAAACCACTCATTTTGCAACAGCTTGACAGAAAAAATAACGTCAATGTTTATCTACTAAAATACGTTATTATTTGAAATATATCACCTGCTACCAACATCATTAAACAGCTACTAAAATGCTAATCTTGTTGCTTCTTCTTCTTCTTTCAGTGTTTCAGGACATTATTAACCTACTGTAAAACCTGAAAATAAAGCATAGTCCACTTCAAGAAGCTGCTCTCTATGTCTCTACATTTACAGAATTTTCCTCCTATATCAAATCATCATTGAGTGTACCACTTACAGAAATAACTGGTTAATAATTTTCTGCGGGTATCTGCAGCAAAACCATGCCAGAGACAAACAATGCATCATACACATTTGGAAAAAGGAGAAAGGATCTTAAGGTTTCTGGTTACTATTGTCAACTACAGTTTATGATGGTATTTGAACTCTGTCATGCTCTTCAGCTTTAGGCAATGAGATACATATTTAGAATAAATACACATATTCTAAATGGCCACATATCAAGTGCTAAGGCAGCATGAGTACATGTGAAATTCATCATGTCAACAAAGCTGTTGCAGTTCTGTGTTTCTAAGTTTTCCAACCAAAGTCTTAAACAACAGATACTGCTTACCACCTACATTCCGTGGCTGCATTTTTAGAAGGTGACTTCACTTAGTGCTCTTCTTATAAGCAGAAGGTGTCAGTCTAGTTTGTTCCAGGCTTCCACTGAAATAATAACATTATTTTTAAAGCCTGCTTTGAAAAAAAGCATATCATCCAACCTGCTACTCCCCAGAAACTTAGAAGTGAAGAGAGACACACAACCAATTTCTTATGCCAACCAGTGAATAATGAAGCTCTTTGTAATACAAATGCACACATTCTGGAAGCAGAAAAGCTTTCAAAATGTTGTTTTTTTTTTTTTTAAAGATGCTTTGTCTTTCCTTTTAGGCGGCATAACTTAAGTAACAAATGCATGCCTACTTGTTAAACGCCAACACCTTTCTCTCACTTTTCAATATATGTACACATAGGCCTTCCTTAAACAGATTCTGCTTAAACAATATGCTTATCACCTCATACTAACTTGAAAGAGCAGAGTTAATAACCTAAAGAATTTTCAAACCAGAGTAAATAACCATGGCCTATTTTTTTGTCATGATAAACATCTGAGTAGTCCTGCAATATGTATTTACAGCTATGTAAATACAAAGTTGTTCTCTCCGTGGTCCAATCCTGCAAACATGTTAATTGATGAAACTAGAGGCAGTAAAATAGACAGGTTCTAACTGACAGAGCCACAGTCTGTGACGTGAACCTCAACAGCATTCAGCACCCTTTGACTCTGCCACTATGTAAAACAAATGGGAGACACTAGAGCAGCAGTGAAAGGTTGCAAACTGCATCCTGTACTTATTCAATACAGATTATTAGCACTGGATATATTTGTGATTCTAAAACCAGTAAGAGCCTTTTGGTGCCATTTCGACCTTTTGTCCTCGGCCGTCCAGTTTGACAGATTCAAAAACATTACATGTTCAACCTTGCAAAATCTACCATAGACTAGAAATATGTACTTTCTAATAAAAGCCAGTGGTGTAGCACAAGGCATGAGACTTAAAAATATCAATATACTCAAATAAAAACATTTTGTGTATTAGGAAAAAAGTTGGAATCATATACACAAATTTATAATACTTAGGGCTTTCCATTAATGAAACAAATTCTTTTTCACACAAGAAACATTAATAGCTCTCAAGTAGGACAGTGTTCAAAGTCCCAAAGCAATTACATAATTAGAAATTTTTAGAAGAATATTATGTTACACAATATTGGAACTGAACAATGATAGTCTCTCAAGTCAGTATTTTGATACATATTATATGTATTTTTATACTGTCCTAGATAGCTTAGCGAACCATCAGGAAGTCTTGGCACAAAGATTCTATTGGATCAAATAATACACATACTCTGTTAAATTAATTAAAACCTTAAACGTTCAATAGCAAACACTGCATTTAATTTTAACACTTGATCTTCACTGGATCAAGCCAATTACTAAAAATAACTTTAACTAGTTATCTGCCTATGATGTTATGTGCCTGTTCCTTTCCAAAGGGAGTTGCTGCAGCACCATTAGGTAAGGCTCAGTGATTATGGCTGAGAAAGAAACAGATCACCTGAACCATCAAGCCTACAGTCCCCTGCGGCAGGGCAGACCATGGAAGAGTCCATGACTACCAAAACCATGTACCATTCCCACTCTTCTCTCTACCTGACATTTAATTACCTGCCAAGTGGCTTTAAATTTATTTTTACACCCTTTTTAATTTTTTTTTCCCCATGGAAAAGGCTTGTGAGTAATACTTTGAACTTAAGAGCGCTAAGTTAAGAATATTCTTATAGACAGCACATCAATTTATCATTTTAGTATATGTAAAGAGACAATATGGTAACTAGGCTGTGGAAACAAAGGATGTTTACAGCACTTCAACAAATGAACTAGCTTTCACATGATCAACAGAACATGAAAATGTGAAATCGGTGTTGATTTATGATTGCAAAAATAAAATCCTACACACAAGGAATACAAACGTACTTTGATCACAGAGCAGTTGCTTAAGACAGAATTAAATAATCAACAGGCACTCATTCACTTAAGTCATCAGTTTTACAAACTGTAAGTGTTGCATACATCTGTTCAGACTAAATGTAAATCAGGCACATGGCTATAAGCTTCAGGCAATAAAAGAAGTTACTGTGACTCTCTCCCCTCTCACTATTGCCTAACCTTGCTTATAATCAGCTTGTCTGAAGTTATTTGAGTTTCCACATGTATGAGTTACACTACCAATTATTTTTTAAAGGCTTCAAAAGGCGGGGAAGGAGGTAGAGACACACTGAAGGAAGGACAAAGAAACATTCTTCAGAAACAAGTTCTTAAACAGAATCAGTAAATATTGATCACAGTCACGGTTTAAGCAGTATTTAATGCTTGTTATCCCCTTAAATCCCACTTCCTTACCAGGGTGGGGCAAGAGAGACTAACCAATGTTACCTATGTCTCGAAGAACACTGTCATACTGCAGACAGATCTGCCACCATCATCCTTGATCAAAGGAAAGCAAAACAATATTTTCCTCTATTAATCTCTTTGCTTTTTCACTGCAGCTGGTTTATAACTTATGAAACTATATAAAATTTGACGACGCACAAAAAAATTCTAAAGGAAGAGCAAGTTTTAAGCAGTACATAGCAGAACCTAGTTACAATTTAAATGAATATGAATGGCAATTTGAACATTTTACACCCATAAATGTGAACCAAAGAATTCAGAGAGAAGTGATAAAGTAAAATCAAGAAAAATGCTCACAAAGTACATTTGTGGAACAGGACTTCCTATAAACACAATAGTCCAGATCACCATCCCTTGTTTGTACACTTTTGGATTAGTATTTATACTTTTGCTTGGAAAATAATACAGAAAGGTCACACATGGTCATCTCAGAGGAACTTAAATACTGTTGTAAATACTTTCAGAACACAGCAATAGCAGCCATGGTCTCCTTAACTGCTGGCCTGAGGAACACCTTCCTCACCCATCCAAAGATACCTAATTAGCTACACCCTGGCATACAGCTTTCAAGTCATCAACTAGAATAATGCTATAGTTCTCTTGGACTTGTGTCAATACAATAAGAAGACAGATTACTGAAAGATAAATCAGGTATCTTTTAATTTGGAGTAACCAAATTTTAAACTACTTGTCCAACAAGACTAGACTGTGCTAATAACCACACACATCAATCATGACTTTAAAAGGAATTCGTAGCAAGAGGAAAGAGATGCCATTCTTGTATACGTGGGACTGCAAAAACATCCATCGCCACTCCTACCTATTACTGCAGGTTTATTGGGTAACAAACCTACCGGGTAGGAAGCAGCTTGCACTTACATTTCACAGCCTTGGTCAACTCATCATCTCTAGGAAATGCTCTATCCTGAGGTATATCCTCTGTGATACCAGTCGAGTGAACTCCCAGTTCGATATCTTGTATTATTTGTCATAGTAAAGCATGATCATAGTTAGTAAAACCACAAAAGACAGCCTCACTTCAAAACACAATGATAACTTCTGCAGCTTAATCTGGATTTTATATATTTTATTGCAAGTGCGTGACAACTAGCCATTTTGGCCAGAACTTGCAGTTTTATGCCTGCCTTCTTTTAAACATTTAAATGCATATCCAGGTCAACCTATCGGAATACTCGGGAGTAGATACCTTCCATGAAAATACTGCATGAAAGGATGCAGCAGATACAATCTTCTTACTTTAGTCTCTGTTTTGCTTAAAGCGTTGATGAAACCTGATTTCCCATGGCTGGGTCTCTTCATGAAGACTTCAGTATCCCTTCCTTCCTCTGAATCTTGCTCTGGTATCCAACTGAAAATTTAAGTCAATATATTAAAAGCATATCTTTTGCAAAAGAAATACTGTGCTTGGCGATCTCAGCACTTTGTAACATCAGAAGAAAGCACAGAATAAAGCAGAAGTCACTGTAAAGAAAACCAGTGATGTAGCCAACAAGTCATAGAGCTCTTCCAAGGAAACAGATGTTGTATTATCTTAAATCTCACACAAAATTAAAATTATGCGATAAGCATCCTGTGCGTTCTGATATAAACAGCGTAACAATACAAATGACAGAACAGCACGGTGGCATGGCAAGGAACACATGAAAACAAGGTAGCGTAAATCTACTTAGACCTGTTTCTCCAAACTCAACTGACAAGCTGATGGAGGAAAATTCAGATTGGGTTGAAGTGGGAGTCACTGCAAATGTCAGTGAGGACAGGGATAACTTAAATACAACAAGTGTCTGAAGAAAAAAAAAATCAGTAAAAAATGAAATAATATTCAGCTTGTAAAATCTGCAAATTTCTTCTTGGCCGTTACAAAAAAGCATTTAATGAAAGGCAAAAAATGGCAGTAAAGCTAGAATAACAGCTACAGTGCCGCACTTACTGAAACTAAACTGCAAGTTCTTTCCCAGTGCAGCAGAAAAACATACTTTGACCTTGGGAGAATTCTCCTGAATTTAGATAGTAGTCTTGAAGATGGCAGTTACAGATTGCAATTCAGCCGTATTCAGATATTAGATTGAGGACAGATCTTTTACTTCCCTTAACCAACCCTCTTTCAGGATTCAGAACTGCAGCAAAATTTGTAAAGAACTAAACTGCAAGATGGCACAGCTTGTCCAATAACCAAGCAGCGTCCACTTTAAACCTTGTTCCCACTTCAATATCTAAAGCGTACTAAAGTTTACTCCTCTGATAAGAGACTGTATTTCCTTACAAAGAAAACAGCATCTAGGAAAATACCCTAATGATTTTAGCATATTGTAAATTACATCTGCATTTAGCATCTAACTTGTTTTTAAACACTCTTTAAGTCTCACTATTATACCAAGTAAGAAATTTGGCAGAGCACAATTATTGAAATTTACAGAGTTAACAAGACAAGAAAAATGTCATTCCTCAGCCTTAGAATTTGGAGCAGATAAACAGAATCATATGAGAGCCAGGCCTCTTCCCGCATGAAACTTAAGTTTCATCAGGCTCCCTTAAATACAGGCCCATCATCTGGAGATGCATATATTGCTACTGAAGCATCAAACAGGTATTTCAAGCACTAAATACACAGCATTTTTTCCTGTCCACAGAAATAATAATTTGTCACTTTATGGATTAATACAGATTGTATGGGAGAGGTACAAAAAGATGCTATGACTTAAGCAAAAATACAGAACGGAAGAAAAATTTTAGGTATAGTTGCAGCTGTGTATTCTTCATTATGTATCACATCAGCTAAAAATAAAAATGAGCCCTGCACTAGCCATGCTTAGAAAGTTTTAATACCATCTTTGCCACACCTTAACTATTTTTTAAGTGTTATGGAAAAACAAGCACGGTGTTTCTAGACAAGGAACTCCTACCAAAACCAGGGAAACATTATCTAATTACATTTTTACAGCTGGCTTCTCATCACCATACTTGACAGCTCACCATATAAAAACCCAAACCATTCTTTACCATGAATTCAAGCCCTCCAAGAAAATTAATGAACGCAAGAGCCTGGTGCTTCAACAGTGGAAATCTCTTTCAGTAGGACATTCTTTTCACTTAAGTGTTCCTTACCCATAGACAAAAATTAGCTTGTCAACATCTTATCTTACAACTACCTGATCTACTAATGCTGCTTAAAACAAAGCTTTACTAAAAAAAAAAAAAAAAAAGGTAGAAAACCCAACCTCATTTACATGTCAAATGCTAAGCCTAAAGAAGCCAGTTTAAAGATGCTTTTTTCCATCTTGTTCACACTCTGCAACTTTTTCTTCTTGAGAACAGTGTACAACATCCATATTTTAAATGGAATTCAAAGGCAAGACCTGTTCTGCTTAACGACACCAGTTTTAACGAATTAAAGTGATTAAGTGGTTTTCTTCAGAAAGCAGGGAAAAGGGCAGAAAGCAACCAGGCTGCCAGCAGAAGAAAAAACACTACAAACACTTACCATTGATCTTTTACACGCAAAAAATGTCACTTGCAAACTCCTACAGTGTCCTTCCCTCAAACATTGTTTGGGGCTTTTCTTTTCCTGTTAGATGAAGAATAAAGGATTAAAGACTTAGTGGATTTCTGCAGCTTGTCAAAGAGGCACCGAAACACTTCAGACAAGGTTCACTCGGCGTTTTGCTACGGTACGGCGACTTGCGCTTTCTTCTGAAGCTGTCATTTCTTAACCTGCTCGAAACGCTAATTAACAGGCTTGGAAGGGGCCAGGTAACTGCCTCTCGCCCCCTCACCCCCCCACCCCCTCCTCAGCAGACCTCCCCTCCCTCCATGTGAGGCACGCTGCCCTCAGGGTTTAACCGGGGGTCGGGGGGGTGGAAGGCGAGTGCGGCAGCACCGCCGCGGGCCCGGGGATGGCGGCAGCGCTCACCTGCAGGACGCAGGGGCTCTCCAGCAGGCACTGCCGCAGGTCCTCCCTCACCCCCCCGCAGGCCCGCCCGTCCTCCTCCTTATCCTCGTAGTACTTGGGCATGGCGGCGAGGACGACTCTACGCCTCGCTGCCGCCTACTCAGGCACCGCTACCCGCGCCCGCCGCCATCTTGCCGCCCCGAACCCTGCCACCGCTTCCGCCGGCGGCGGGGAGGAAGGGGCGGGGCAATTACGGGAAGGAAACCGGAGCGCCTGCGCCGCGGACGTTGCCGGAAGAGCTGCGGGCGGGTGGAGGCGGGGGGTCGCGCCGCGCCGCAGGACCGGGGCAGCAGGTGAGGCCCCGCCCCCTCACCGCGCGCGGAGGGTCGAGCGGAGCTCGGGTGGCGCGAGCCCGGCCGTTGTGGGGGGGGAGGGGCTCGGCGCTTCCCGCTGCGGCGGCGGCGGCGGCGGCGGGGGGTCCCTTTGGGCGATGGCGGGCTGGCGTGGGCCGAAGAGCGATCGGGGACGGTCGGTCATCCCGCCCCTGCCCCTGGCCGCGCGTCTCGGCCCTTCGCCTGCCGCGAAGCCCATCGGCCGTCAAGGCCTCGAACGGCGTTTGCGATCGTCAGAAGAGGTGTGTGTGTGTGTGTGTGTGGCGGGGGGGGGTGCCCGGAGAGAGCCCGCCGCTTCCCGGGAGCGGCCCCGCGGGGCTGAGGAGACGGGGGCGAGGTCGCGGGGCCGCCTGAGGGGCGGTGCGGGGAGCAGAGCTGCCCCCCCCGCAGCCGCGGTGTATACTTGTGCGCGGGGCTGGGGGAGGGGGGGGGGTCGTAACGTCGGTGCCGCAGGTGTGGCCCGCGTCGCGTGATTTTATTTTGAAATGCCTCTTTTTCGAAATCCCTTCTTCAGCAAAATGCTGCCGACCACTTCGGTTAATTCTCGGAGCCAGGGCAACGGTGCGCTGAGCCCCAGAGACGCTGCGAGGCACACAGCTGGGGCAAAACGCTACAAGTACCTGCGGAGGCTCTTCCACTTCCGACAGATGGACTTCGAGTTTGCTCTTTGGCAGATGCTTTACCTGTTTACTTCACCGCAGAGGGTTTATAGGAACTTTCACTACAGAAAACAGACGAAGGACCAATGGGCAAGAGATGATCCTGCTTTCTTAGTGCTTCTCAGTATCTGGCTCTGCGGTGAGTGCAGGGGAACAGCATAAAAGAGAGGGAGGGAGAGTTTAGGGATGAACGTTCCTCACGCCTCTAATCTCTCACACACACACACACACACACAAAGGACAAAAAATCCACGTGGACTATCTTTTAATCAAAGTAGCGTACAAGAAAATGGCCTAACCTTTTGGAATTTAAGGTGGAAACTAGAAAACAGAGGAGGCATAACTAATGCTAATAGTCCTGAAGTAACCTCTCTATTGCAACGCATTTTCTGTTGCGTTTCAAACTACATAGTTCTTTGTAACGTTACAGACAGGAATAAAAACCTATGCCACACAGCAGTGCTTTAGTGAAAAAATACCAAACATTTGCTTCTTCTGAACATTACGGATAAAATACTGTTTTTACAATAAAGGCCCTGGTGAGATTCTGTATATTGCAGAATTAAGCTATAAACAAAGTGTCTCATGTAATTTTTTGATTGAATCGAAAATGCAGTAAGAAGCATTATTCTAGTCTTCTGTTACGTAGCACGTTGCTGTTAGTAATATCAAAACTGTTAACTGTGCAATAAAAGTATGTATCGCCACACACATGATTTGGGTCACAAGGAGCTTTTATAACACAAAGAATATTCTATTGTGGCATTGTGTGAATTCTTTAAAAATAGTTTGTGCAGAGTAATACAATTTGCTGTTATATCATTAAGACCAAGTACAGATGAGTGTTCTCCAATCTGTGAAAGGGATTACATTATTAATAAATTGCATTATACCTAGTCTTTGGTGAAAAAAATTGAGCTGTCAGACTGAAAATCTTGTGGAGAAAAATAATAAGGAAACTGGAGATTTTGTAACAGTATGCTCAAAAACCATACTGGTTTAAGATGTCATGCTTTCTTTTCCACAGCTAACTTTAATAATCTTTTTCTCCCTTCAGTGTCTACTGTAGGATTTGGATTTGTGCTGGACATGGGTTTTTTTGAAACAATAAAGCTGCTACTTTGGGTTGTATTCATAGACTGCGTAGGCGTTGGCCTCCTGATTGCGACTCTAATGTGGTAAGTAGTGATGTCTGAAACTGAGTTCAGTATTGTTGTTTGGATACAGGATAGTCCTCTGCTGTTTGCAAGACACTTGGTTCTCTGTTTGGGGCAAAATTATAAAGTATGTATTGACTATAGGTTTTGTGCTGTCGGGGTAACTGTTTCACAATGTTGCTTTAAAAAAGAACACATCTTTTTCTTTACTATTTCCTACAAAAGATGAGTGTTTAGAAAGTCTGTATTATGATGAGCATTTTGGCTTGTTTTCTTCTTGAGCTGGTTAATCTTCAGCAGTTATGCTAAATAAAAAAATGTGGTGATCAAAAAATTCTTCACTCCTTATTTTGGTTGAACAGCTTAAGTAATGTAAGCCTGAGGACGATTATGTTTACGTAGGGCAATATACAATTGGCCCATGCTTCTTGCTGAAGATTTTAGCTGTTTCCACTACAAGCAATGTCTGTTCTATTTTGCGCATGTTGGCTTTGTTGCTTCGGTGGTAGTCGCTGCCAGTCTTAGCCTGAAACATCCAGAGGCTTACAGAAGGGGAGAGGCAATAGCGAGTCAGTTTATAGCTCAGGCATCAGCACGTTAGAGATGTGTCCTGTGCCGGCAAGGGAGCCACGGGAAGTCACTGTTTCTGCACTATGGCAAGGGGAGGGCACCAAAGAAAGAATTTTTATTTTACCAAGAACTTAAGGAAGCAAGGGTACTTAAAAGAGTTCTTAGCAATGGAGCTGACGTCTTAAACTGATGCCAATCGGAAAAGGGATAGATTCCTTTCAAACAGTGACCTTGGGAACTCCCACTTGTAATTGCAAAATTTAGGATGGGGCACATAAAAGAACTGTAGCTGATAGATGAAAGATAGAGTCGGATAGAGAGCCTGACCTACTCTCCTGCCTGGGACAGCAACTCATAAATTGCTCGGGGAAGAGCATATTGTAATGCTTCCCCCTGCCATCCTCCAGCAATCTGTGATTCAGGATGCAGTCTCCTGGCCCAGACAAAATTTTCCTCTGTCCTGTGGTTGGCTTCCTGCAGGCCTCAATACCACTTGCCTGGCTCCAGTTCGGTTCAAGTCTCTTCTTCCAGTGCAGGCTCACCTTTTTGTTTTCAAAAGCTCCCCCCATTCCTAATGAGTCTAAACCCCTTCTTGCCTCACTTCACCTTGCACACAGGCTCTGCCTCTTTCTGACCCTGCACTTAGCGCAAAGAGCATGTCAGAGGAAGCTACCATGAAAGCTCTGGTATCTAAAGTCATACTTCTGGGCATATATTGACTTCTTGTTCCTCCTCTAAAGGGGATGTCAGTGGAACTTCAGCTGAAGAAAACAAAGTCTCGAGGCTTGTTCCGTAGTCTAGCACCAGGCAGTGCGTCTTCCATTAGCGCTCATTTTCAGTAAGGAGAATGGGCTCATCTTAAGAGTGCTAGCCTGCTCTCTTTCTGTCCTCGCAGCGCAGCACTTCTGTAGAGGTGAAATAAACCATTTCTGCGCGAGGGGTACTGATCACGTACACACTCACGCAGATGACTTCAGAAAAGTGCACTTTTCTGAAGTCATCTGCGTGAGTGTGTACAAACAAAAATGGCACTCTGCCTGAGAACTTGTAACTGCATCGATAAAATTGTAACACTGATCTCTTAAAAAAAAAAAAAAAAATTGTTTCTGTATTACCAGCAGTGTATTTCAGCTGCCTGTTGAATGCAAGGGTTGTAATTACAGTTCTAACAAAAATGTTTTAATGATAAGTCTGGTCTGAATAATTCTTGCATGTTTTTCTCCCATATAGCAGAAACTTTGTCAGGGTAGAGAGTTAGGATCACTTATGGCTTACTATCTGTCTCAAAACCAACGTTTTGTCAGTCAGCTTTATATATTCACATTAACAACATTCTTAAATATCTTTTCATGTAGGTTCATTTCTAATAAGTACTTGGTGAAGCAGCAGAACAGAGACTATGATGTGGAGTGGGGATATGCCTTTGATGTTCATCTGAATGCTTTCTATCCACTTCTAGTCATTTTGCATTTTATCCAGCTGTTTTTCATCAACTGTAAGTAGAATATTTTGTGCTCTCTGCTTCAAAATCATACTCTATCAAAACAGCTGAGAGTAGTTGTCTCTTGCAGATGTCATCATATCTGATTCTGTCATTGGGTATTTTGTTGGGAATACATTATGGCTGATCGCAATTGGCTATTACATCTATGTGACATTCCTAGGATACAGTGGTGAGTAACAGCAACTTCTTTTCTCTTTGTTTGACTAAAATCAAGAGCACGATTTCAACCTATTAATTTGATCTTAGTCTATTCATTTGTAAAGCAGAGGCTCAGCTGGCTGTTGAAGTAATTCCTTCTTTGTGGTAAAAGAAGTTTGATAGAAATTTGCTAATCCGTGTTTCCAGCTGGGTGGACATCTTAACCAAAGAATTTGTATTCTTCACCATACCAACTTCCCTTCTTGTATTAGACCTATAGCACTGCAACTTGGTTTTCTTCTTCCTCTGTAAATCCACTTCAAAGTGTTCACCTTGAATAAAAATGCTGTAGTGAGTTTAAGACTGGAGTTTTAGGTAAAACAATTTCCCAGGGCATTACCTATACCAGTTATCAAGTACTCTTTAATCTGTGATAATGGTAGGACTTGTAGGGCAGAGATGACAGACGCACCCCTCTGAGAAGGCTGGCAGAGCAGTACTATTTTTTTCTTGCTATCTATCTGTCTTCCCCCAAGGACATTCTACAGGAAGCACCTCTTTTTTTGAAAGAGCACTGCTTTATACTTGCTTCCATTGTTGCTTCTGTTTCAGCATTGCCCTTTTTGAAGAACACAGCTATTCTTTTGTATCCATTTGCACTTCTCATCATGCTCTATTTGATCTCACTGGCATGCGGATGGAACTTCACCAAGATGCTTTGTTCCTTTTATAAATACAGAGTGAAATAAAAACAGGACTTCATGTATCTAATGTTTATTTTGTTTTTATCTTAGCTGTCTTGA